>NC_141011.1:56076699-56268071 GCF_052327205.1 Somniosus microcephalus
CTTCTTCCCCCCTCCCCCTCCCCCTCCCCCCCTTTCCTCCCCCCTCCCCCTTTCCTCCCCCCTCCCCCTTTCCTCCCCCCTCCCCCTTTCCTCCCCCTCCCCCTTTCCTCCCCCTCCCCCTTTCCTCCCCCTCCCCATTTCCTCCCCTCCCCCCTCCCCTCCCCTTTCCTCCCCCCTCCCCCTTTCCTCCCCCACCTCCCCCTCCCCCCTTCCCCCCAGTCGCTCTCTCTCTTCCCCCCAGTCACTCTCTCTCTTCCCCCCAATCGCTCTCTCTCTTCCCCCCAGTCGCTCTCTCTCGTCTCCCCCAGTCTCTCGCTCTCTCTCTTCCCCCCAGTCCATCTCTCTCTTCCCCCCAGTCGCTCTCTCTCTTCCCCCCAGTCGCTCTCTCTCTTCCCCCCAGTCGCTCTCTCTCTTCCCCCCAGTCGCTCTCTCTCGTCCCCCCCAGTCTCTCGCTCTCTCTCTTCCCCCCAGTCCATCTCTCTCTTCCCCCCAGTCGCTCTCTCTCTTCCCCCCAGTCGCTCTCTCTCTTCCCCCCAGTCGCTCTCTCTCTTCCCCCCAGTCTCTCGCTCTCTCTCTTCCCCCCAGTCCATCTCTCTCTTCCCCCAGTCGCTCTCTCTCTTCCCCCCAGTCGCTCTCTCTCTTCCCCCCAGTCGCTCTCTCTCTTCCCCCCAGTCGCTCTCTCTCTTCCCCCCAGTCGCTCGCTCTCTTCCCCCCAGTCGCTCGCTCTCTTCCCCCCAGTCGCTCTCTCTCTTCCCCCCAGTCGCTCTCTCTCGTCCCCCCCAGTCTCTCGCTCTCTCTCTTCCCCCCAGTCCATCTCTCTCTTCCCCCAGTCGCTCTCTCTCTTCCCCCCAGTCGCTCTCTCTCTTCCCCCCAGTCGCTCTCTCTCTTCCCCCCAGTCGCTCTCTCTCTTCCCCCCAGTCGCTCTCTCTTCCCCCCCAGTCGCTCTCTCTCTTCCCCCCAGTCGCTCTCTCTCTTCCCCCCGTCGCTCTCTCTCTTACCCCCAGTCGCTCTCTCTCTTCCCCCCCAGTCGCTCTCTCTCTTCCCCCCCAGTCGCTCTCTCTCTTCCAACAACAACATGCCCTCAAAAGACCCTCGGCACCGCCGGGCACTCCAGCTAGTATTGTAATAAATATGAGATACAGTAGTTAGTTCTCCAGGCTAAAGTGGAAATCACTTGTTTTAGTTGTTATTGGAAATGCACCATATTTACATCTTTATTCTCACTGCATCAACTTGAAAGGAACCAACAAAATGGACTAAAACTTCTCGCAAATACCCATTTCCCTCTGCAAAAACCGGCCGTTGAATAACATAGAGAAGTGCTTCAAGTGGCTGAGAAGGCATGGATGATACGCACTAAGCAAGTCCCGATCAGGCCAATATCTCATGTACGATCATGTCTGTGTTCATCAACTTCAACCTCCAAAATGACTGTTCAAACAAGCGAATGTTTGTCAGAAATAATCATTGTCTCCATCAAAAACTGGGACACGGAAGTCTTGAACCTAATGCTGGCAATGTCAGGGGTTAAATGTCTAACATGTTCATATAACATTCCACTGCCTGCTAGTTTGTAATAAACAGGTTAGTGCCTGTGTTAAAATAGCCAGACAGAGGAATGTCATATAAATACGTTAAGAGTTTATTTGCCAGAATTGCCAGCAGTAATTAAAGGCTTCTGTGTCCCTGGGAACCCAGCACCAAAACAAAAACCATTTCTACTGCCATTCTAGTGGCTCAGACATACATAACTGAAAATCCGTACAGTTCCCTGCTCTGTGGCACTCTGCACTTGTTAAGATTATTGATTTTTTTTTAAAATGGACTTGCAAATCAATGGGTACCTCAGGCAAACTTAAGCAGCTATGCAAAGGTCATCTCGATAAATATCACCGAAGCTCACACTCTCAAACAAGAGCATTAAAAAAAGGCATTGAAGAAGGAATGGCCATTTGGCCATTCAGCCTGCCCCTTCCACACATCATTATCGACTTTACTCTCGACTCTCTCACAGCCGTTTAATACACAGAGGGAATGTCCTATACAACACCACTCCCCAAACCGTGGCCTTTGTAAACCTCTGTGCAGCTTTATAAATATCTCATGGTAAACCTCCAGAGCAAACTGGCTTATGACAAACCCAGCCTGTGCCACCATTGATAAAACTGACAAACAATAGAATCATAGACATTTACAGCACAGAAGGAGGCCATTTGGCCCATCGTGTCTGTGCCGGCTGAAAAAGAGCTCTCCAGCCTAATCCCACTTTCCAGCTCTTGGTCCGTAGCCCTGTAGGTTACGGCACTTCAGGTGCATATCCAAGTACTTTTTAAATATGATGAGGGTTTCTGCCTCTCCCACCCTTTCAGGCAGTGAGTTCCAGACCCCCACCACCCTCTGGGTGAAATATGTTCTCCTCAACTCCCCTCTAATCCTTCCACCAATTACTTTAAATCCATGCCACCTAGTTATTGACCTCTCTGCTGAGGGAAATAGGTCCTTCCTATCCACTCTATCTAGGCCCCTCATAATTTTATACACCTCAATTAAATCTCTCCTCAGCCTCCTTTGTTCCGAAGAAAAGAAATCTTACATCTTAGCACATCACTTCTATTCACTCAATCTTACTCTCACCCTGTCGCTGGGATCTCTGTAGACCACCTTGTGCATTCTGATATGCGGATCCTATTATGTTTCCTGTTTGGTGAACAGTTCACAAAAAAAGCCTAAAATAAAAATGCTCTTTAACAAAAATGTTTTAAATATACATGTGATAATTCAATACGGCCGTCTAAAATTACTGTCACAAATTTTTGCAAAGCCTATATTTGTGCTGCTAATTATTGTGCTTTTTACTCCAGTGATCTGAGTTTTAAAGCTTCTCCATTTTTCCCCAATGTGACCTATTCAGAGAGGAACTCCTCCAGTAGAACTGCTGGACGGTGATGACCATCAGGGATTTAATTTAACTGGAAGTTTACAAAAACAGAGCTTTTAGAAATTGGATTCGGCCGTTTTTTGGGCACAGAATGGTCAGCGAGCTGGGAACGCGCGCCTGAAGCCACAGGCCTGAGATTCAACTGAAATTAGGCCGGGGGCCTGGCCAGCATATTTCCAGCGAGTTGTGGACTCCAGCCGGGATCCAGAGGCAGCTCACTGAACTGCGGAACGCCAATGTGGGCCGACTGCCTCAATGCCCCTCAGCTAGGTCTTGGGAGAGGCGGGTAACGGGGGTGGGGGGGGGGGAGAGAACGGGAAGTGACGATTGCAGGCCATAGGTGGAACAGGGAGCAGCATTCCTACTCCTCCTGGCTCCACATAAAAGGCAAGTTTTAAAAAAATATTTACCTTTTTGATGGCAGCCTCCCTTTAAGGTTAGGGATCTTATTAACATATTTTGATTATTCATTCATGGGACCCCTAAATGCCCTTGAGAAGGTGGCGAGCTGCCTTCTTGAACCGCTGCAGCCCCTGATACTTCTTAGTAGCAGCTTGTTACAACGGAGTGCCTTGTGGGCCAATTCTGAGGGCAGTCACCCACAGTGCTGTGGGACTGGAGTCACATACCGGCCAGACCGGGTAAGGATGACAGATTTCCCTCCCTAAAGGGCATTAGAGAACCAGATGGGTTTTTACGACAATCCAGTAGTTTCATGGTCTCCATTACTGATACTAGCTTTTTATTCCAGATTTATTTAATGAACTGAATTTAAATTCCCAGCTGCCGTGGTGGGATTTGAACTTATGTCCCCCGATCATTTGTCCATGGATTACTAGTCCAGTAACATAATCACTATGCTACCATACTCCTAAATATTTGCACTGGGCCTAATGCTGGCTGCCAGGGAACGTCTGAATATCACCCAACCCAATATGGTGTCGGACTTATTTCAGTTGTTTTTAGGGTGTTTTCTGTCTGTCCAAAGATGGAATACAGACTATTATAACGGTTTGTTGACAGATGTTTAAGACAACAACTCATCAACACCATAATGCACTTAAGCAAAGGCTATTGTTTGAGCTGTTTTTAGCCATGACAAGGTCTATGATTAATTCAGGCACTTTTGTGTTTAGATAAGGGTTCTTAATAAACTCCTGAAAGCTGGCCATCTGTCAGCCAGCACTTTAATCTTCCACTGCCTGCCTTCGTGATGGTATTGCTTGTGATGGCTGCCTTTGTGTTCATGGAATTTCACATTGTGTGTCACGTAGACCCCGGGCTTTCTGTGTCTCGGTCTGCTTTCGCGCTTTTAAAGTCCTACTGCCAGGGTTAGTACATTGCAGGTTTCTCATCATTACAGCCAGTTACGCTGTTTCCCCAGGGTTTGCATCCTTGCCCCGCCGGGGTTACGGCCAGGGATCGAGAGAATCCCTGCGGAAATTACTGGTGATAGTTCATTGCGTCTGCCCTCAACTTAGCCTGCACAACCCTGAGCCTGTGGTCTCATGTGATCTGGCTCTCCCTACATGTAGCCTGGCCCTTTCCCAATGTAGCTTGGCTATTTGCCCAGATAGCCTGGCTCTCTCCCCATGTAACATGATCCCCTTCCCTCGTTACGTAGCCATATCCCCATGTGGCCCAGCTCCATCCCCATGTGACCCACCTCTTTAACCCGCCCCCCCCCCACCCTCCCCCAATCCAACCTGATCCTCACCCCATGTAACCTGGCAATTTCCCATGATTTTCTAATCCACCCCAAAATCTACTGGATCCCTCCTGATCTTTTCAGGCCAGTACTTTGAATTTCTCCTTTCTCACAAGCTTCTTCTCATTAGTATTTACAACATGAAGCCGGAACCTTTTTGTACTTTGCTATACGGAGTTATCCCCAATACCGGGGAAGGTCACAACCAGGACAGTAAAATAACTTTATGACAAGGGCCTGTTCTCTGCCACCTGTTCCCCAATGTAAACAGGGCAGATTCAAGATCACTGGCTGCTCCAGAAGATTGTGGAACTATTTCAGTTTGTAGGGATTCCGCAATGTAGAAGCAGCATTAGCGAATGTGCCAAGTTATATTTAACCCTAACCTTTAGACTGCTTCTTCATGTGTTTTAATTGGTGTGAGGCTCCACTCTACCATCAGGGACAGCAGGAATGAGAGGGACGCTGATCTCGGCTCCCACAATACCTTGGCCAAACCCTGACTTCTGTTTCTCAGGCCCTGCATCTGACCTGGAGTCTCCGTTTTATCTGGGGTGCTAGAATGTCCTGTAAAATTAGGTCTTCTCTCAGAAGGCTGTGATCTTGTTTGTTTAAACTGTAGATGGGTCAAGTCGCTTCCGTCTGTTTATAGATTCTGAGATGTAACCTAAAAGGACGATATTAAAAATGAATCCAGGATTAATGTTTCACTGGGATAGGAACCAATGCATAGATTTTTAGCCATTAACATCTTTTGATCTCTGCGTTTCATTGAGAGCAGCACTCAGCTGATATTGATCTACTTGCCTTATAGCCTCAGTGTTGGGGAAGTCGATGGGTCCAACCAACATCGATTTGTTTTTGCGTCAGTTCACCAAACCAAACTGGACCAACAAAATGTTTTCCTCTTGTGTCTACAGGGTTAAGGCTTGTAGAACTGTTGGTAAATGATGGCTCCCCAGGGCAGAGTTACATTCAAGATACTACAAGCCTCAACAAGCTCGCAAGTAGCAAAGAACTTTAATCCACGTGATCCTTTTTGAACTTTATCAGACGTACGCTGAAAGTTACAATATTTTAATGGAAAGATGATTCCATTTTACCACAATTAACAGAAGCAAATTATGCTCAACTGCAAGAGTCTATTGGATAAATGAGTCAAAGTTGCATAAACAGCATTAATGCTGTACAAAATTAATACCGGTTCATTAATAAAACATGAATCATTTTGGTCCTTTTAATACAAATCAGTGTCGAGAGGGTAAAAACTAAATTATAATAATTTGAGGATTTTGAGCATGTCAGCTTGAAATGTACAGCAAGAGGTCAGTGCGTGAGAGATTCACCAACATCGTGATTTCATTCTATGTGAGTGAAACGACTGCTTAACCAGCATTCCCCGCCTTCCCAGTTAATTAACTATAAATTCCACAGGCATAAAAACCAAACCAACCAGTACATTAGATTTTAGAGTCATCTTTAACATGTTGTTTGTCACAATCTATGCAACAGCGTGCTATTTCAGAGACTGGCTGGAGAGATGGTGTAGGAGGGAGGGATTTAAATTCCTGAGGCATTGGGACCGATTCTGGGGAAGGTGGGACCTGTACAAGCTGGACGGGTTACACCTCGGCAGAACCGGGACCAATATCCTCGCAGAGGGGTTTGCTAGTGCTGTTGGGAAGGATTTAAACTAATTTGTCGGGGCTGGGAACCAAAGTGTGGGCCCAGAACAGAGAGAAACAAAACTGGAAGTGCAAGTTAGAAAAGTAGTCAGCAAAACTAGTAGGGAGCAGAAACAAAGGCCAACAGTAAAGAGGGTCAAAATGCAGAAAAATATTAAACAGGCAAGTTGAAGGCACTTTATCTAAATGCACGTAGCATTCGCAACAAGGTGAATGAATTAATGGCACTAATAGAAGTAAATGGGTATGATGTAATTGCCATTACAGAGACATGGTTACAGGGTAACCAAAGCTGGGAACTGAATGTTCCAGGGTACTCAACATTTAGGAAGGACAGACAAAAAGGAAAAGGAGGTGGCGTAGCGCTGTTAATAAGGGATGAGATCGGTACGGTAGAGATAAAAGATCTTGGCTTGGCAGATTGTGATGTAGAACTGGAATCAGTTTGGGTGGAGCTAAGAAACAGCAAAGGGTGGAAAGCATTGGTGAGAGTTGTGTATAGGCCACCAAACAGTAATGGTAATGTAGGGCACAGTATCAATCAAGAGATTAGAAGTGCATGTAACAAGGGCAATACGGTAATTATGGGGGACTTTAATCTACATATTGACTGGGCAAATCAAATTACCACTAATGGTGTGGAGGACGAATTCTTGGAATGCATACGAGATGGTTTCCTGGATCAGTATGTGGAGGAACCAACCAGGGAACAGACTGTTCTGGATCTGGTACTGTGTAATGAGAAAGGGCTAATCAATAATCTTGTGGTAAAGGGGCCTTTAGGGACAAGTGACCATAATATTTTACATTAAGTTTGAGAGTGATGTAGTCCAATCTGAAACTAAGGTCTTCAATCTAAACAGAGGAAACTACAAGGGTATGAGGGACAAGTTGGCCATGGTAGATTGGGAGACTACACTAAAAGGTATGAAGGTGGACATACAATGGCTAACATTCAAGGAAATAATGCATAATTTGCAACAAACATATATTCCTCTAGGGCATAAAAACCCAAAAGGAAAAGTGATCCAACCATGGTTAACAAAAGAAATTAAAGCTAGTATTAAGTCAAAGGAGGAAGCTTATAAAGTTGCCAGAAAAAGCAGTCAGCCTGAGGATTGGGATTTTTTAGGAATCAGCAAAGGGGGACCAAGAAATTGATAAAGAAAGGGAAAATGGAATATGAGCACAAACTAGCAAAAAATATAAAAACGGATTGTAAAAGCTTCTATAGGTATGTGAAAAGGAAAAGACTGGTGAAGGTAAATATAGGTCCTTTACAGTCAGAGATGGGAGAATTTATAATGGGGAATGAGGAAATGGAAGAGAAATTAAATAAATACTTTGTTTCTGTCTTCACGGACGAAGACACAAAAAACCTCCCAGAAATACAAGAAAACCGAGGGTGTGGCGAGAATGAGGAACTTAAAGAAATTATTATTAGTAGAAAAACAGTACTAGCAAAATTAACGGGACGAAAAGTCGATAAATCCCAAGGACCGGATGACCTACATCCTAGGGTTTTGAAAGAGGTGGCCATTGGGATAGTGGACGCATTGGCTGTCATCTTCCAAAATTCTATAGATTCTGGAACGGTTCCTGCAGATTGGAGGATAGCAAATGAAACCCCGCTATTTAAGAAAGGAGGGAGAGAGAAAACGGGGAACTACAGACCTGTTAGCCTCACATCAGTAGTTGGGAAAATGCTGGAATCTATTATAAAGGATGCAATAACTGGGCAATTAGAAACTAATAGTAAGATTGGGCAGAGTCAACATGGATTTATGAAAGGGAAATCCTGTTTGACAAACCTATTGGAGTTCTTTGAGGATGTAACAAGTGGAGTAGACAAAGGGGAACCAGTAGATGTGGATTTTCAGAAGGCCTTCGATAAGGTCCCACACAAGAGGTTGGTGAACAAAATTAGGGCACATGGAATTGGGGGTAATATACTAGCATGGATTGAGAATTGGTTAACAGACAGAAAACAAAGAGTAGGGATAAACGGGTCTTTTTCAGGATGGCAGGCTGTGACTAGTGGGGTACCGCAAGGATTGGTGCTTGGGCCCCAGCTATTCACAATCTATATCAATGATTTGGATGAGGGGACTAAATGTAACATTTCCAAATTTGCTGATGATACAAAGCTAGGTGGCAGTGTCAGTTGTGAAGAGGATGTGAAGAGGCTTCAAGGGGATCTCGACAGGCTCAGTGAGTGGGCGAGAACATGGCAGATGGAATATAATGTGGATAAATGTGAAGTTATTTCCTAAATGGTGAAAGATTGGAGAATGTAGATGCTCAAAGGGACCTGGGTGTCCTTGTACATGAGCCACTGAAAGTGAATGTGCAGGTGCAGCAAGTCATTAGGAAGGCAAATGGTATGCTGGCCTTCATTACAAGAGGATTTGAGTACAGGAGTAAAGAAGTCTTACTCCAATTATATAAGGCCTTGGTGAGACCACACCTGGAGTACTGTGTACAATTTTGGTCTCCTTACCTAAGGAAGGATATACTTGCCATAGAGGGAGTGCAATGAAGGTTCAAGAGATTGATTCCTGGGATGGCGGGACTGTCGTATGAGAAGAGATTGAGTAAATTAGGCCTGTATTCTCTTGAATTCAGGAGAATGAGAGGGGATCTCATTGAAGCATACAAAATTATTACAGGGCTTGATAAGGTGGATGCTGGGAGAATGTTTTCCTTGGCTGGGGAGTCTAGAACCAGGGGCCACAGCCTCAGGATAAAGGGTAGGCCATTCAGGACTGAGATGAGAAGAAATTTCTTCACACAGAGGGTGATGAATCTTTGGAATTCTTTACCCCAGAGGGCTGTGGAGGCTCAGTCATTGGGTATATTCAAAACAGAAGTCGATAGATTTCTGACTAGTAAGGGCATCAAGGGGTATGGCGATAGGGCTGGTGAATGGAGTTGAGGTAGAAGATCAGCCACGATCTCTTTGAATGGCGGAGCAGGCTTGAAGGCCAAATGGCCGACTCCTGCTCCCATTTCTTATGTTCTTACATTCTTATGTAAGAGAGAGGGGAAGGAAGCCAGCGTGTAATTTTTGATTGTACCTCCAGTCTCTTCTAGTGCTGCAGTGGCCAGCTCCCTCTTAGTAGCGGGAATCCCATCAGGAGCCCGCCCTCCATAACTGATCAACGCTAACCAGAGATTGGGTCAGGGTGGGTCGGGGTGGAAGTCCTGCCCTGATCCTTGTCAGCATAAAGAGGAAAAACCAAATGAAGAAAATGGAGGACAATCCAATCCTGAATGTTGGCAGTCCATTGAACTGGGGCCAACAAGCAGCAGGCTATTGGAAGGCCACAGCTCAATCTAACCCTGTCATCACCCAATCTTCACACTCGCATACTCTCCAGCAGGAGACAGCAGTTTGCAATCAGGAACGGGAACCGTAGCTGAGTATTCTCCTGAATAACTTTCGACCTCTATTACTCCCCCGGATGAGACGAGCTATTGTAGCAGAGACAGTGGGTCGAGCCTGAAACCACCCTTGCTTATGCGACTCAAATCCACACGAGGGAGGGCATTTGGCATCTGTGCCACTGGGGGACCTCCACAGCTCTTTTCTGATTTAGGGTTATCTTGACATGACGTTACGTGGACATGAAGACTATTCAATTCAATTCAATTTAATTCAATTTTATTTGCCATATGTACTAGTACAATGGAATGCTTACTCCCCGTGGGGACACGTCAGCTATTTTTACAGCGCCGTGTTCAGAAAGTCAATTCTTTGGCATCCAGTGGCAGTGGGAGCACGATGTCCCTCAGCTGCTCCGTCCTCCTCGTCACCACGGCCTCCTCCTCACTGTTGCTGGCTCGGCTCCATGTGTGGTGGCCTGCTTCTCCCGCTCACCCTCTGGCCACCATACCCGGCTCCCCTCTTCCCAGTTGGACTGCGAGTCGTCGTGGCTGCTGCTGCTGCTCGATGAGCTGCCTCCGCCTGACTCGCCGAACACATCCTCCGGTCGCCGCGGCCTCCACCTCACCGTCGCCGGCTCCACGGTCCGACGGCCCGGGCCTGCTTCTCCCGCTTCCGGTCCGGCCTCTGGCCGCCATGCTCGGCTCCCCTCCTCCCAGTTGGAATGCTTCCCCGCTGAGGAGCAGCCAGCCGACGTGCTCTAGCGGGTCGACGTGGCTGCTGCTGCGTCCCGCTGCGCTGCCTCCACCCGGCTCGCCAAACACCTCGCTCTGGTTGTGGGAGCGAGCGGCGAGAGCGGGCTGCCCGAAGCAGGGAGAGCGCGCTAGCGCCGGACCGTCTCGGTTGCCATCTTGAATCTGGCCGAGCTTTAGCAATGACTAGATAGCAATGTTCTTTTTAACATGTCACAGCTAAGCATCACTCTTGAAATTGCACCCTGAATTATTCATCATTGCACACTCCAGTCATTGCTGCAAAAATATTTAGCACCGAGCGGTTGTGTGTTTTATGGGTTTGGTTTGCAGTAATGTTTCTATTAATATGTTACTGCAGCAGTTACTAGAATGCTGCAAACTGACCTAAAATGGGCTTCTCTGGAGGCACTTTACTGTGAAGTAAAATATCATCTTGACCTTGTTCGTTAAGAAATGGGCGACTTCAAAGAAAATTGTAATTACTTTAAGAAACCCATTAAGAAACTCACTATTCTTTTTAGATTTCTGGGAAAGGGCCAATGGCATTCCAAGAGTGGGACAATACTGACGGCAGTGGGTAAAATTGAATTTTTCAGTTGATGTACAAAATACAATGAGGGGCATATGTTTGTGTGTTAAAAAACTCTCTTTACAAAAGGTTCTGCCCATTGCTGAATTAAAATACACACCGTATCTTTTGACTGTTTTAGATTTATTGGGGGTGAAGTTGGTCTTTGGTGGAATTGGCAGCCTTGATTTTTATTTCCATTGACTTCAAGAACAGTTTCACCCCCATTGCATCTACTCTGTACCACATAATGTACTGCAAGATGTGGGACTGATGAAAGAGGGTTTTGGAGCTTGTTGCAAAGACTGTACTCAATGGTTGATGACTAACTACCTAGTTACCCAGTAAATTCCTTAAGTGTACAAAGGGTTATAGCAACCTATAGACATAGGGCATTACTAAAGTAATACACACCTTAAGTGTGGAGACAGGTAATCGAATAACCCCTTCTCCTCAGGGCTTGCTGTTCACTTCATGCACGCTGGTACTATTGCTTTCATGCATAGAGACAATTTCAAAGATCGGAAATCTTGTTCCAAATGTACAAGCGCTCTGGGTAACTCTGGTGTTCACCATTGGAGCAGTTTCTCATTATTTTTAATAACTTACTTTCTGTTCAACTCACGTTTCTTCTGTGCAACCACTGCACAGTGGTAAAGGTGGGTGGGTCAAAAAGCAATGATGTGGAGTGTGAGCTGACTATGGGAGGCTAGCAGTGGTCTGGGCAGGAGATCAGGGTGGTGGTCAGGGTGGAGGTAACATGCTTTCCCAATAAACACCATAGAATAAATGGCCAACAGGTGCAAGGACAGAAGATTCCATTAGGATTGTTATTTCTGATAAACACTCAAGTTGGTGTGTTAATGTAATGGCTGCTTTTATTCCATACTCTCTGCAACATCAACATAGATAGTAAACAATACACCCATTCCACTACTTTGTCCTGTTTCTCTGTTTTCTTTTCCTTTTGATTTTAGTTTTACGAGGGTAACGTGGTTGTTTTTTACCTGGCTTGTGTTAAGTTGGAAGCTGCTTTTCCCAGCTCGTTAAAATGGAGGACTGGTATGAAGGAGTCTATAAGACGCAGGCCAGGGTTTTTGATTTGCAGGTCAGTCAAGATGCAGAGAGCTTGTCTTAGAGATAATCAGGCTATTCCTTGTCAAAGCATTCACTACACTTGCAAGGCTTGATCCTGGTATAAATGGCAATGCCTCATATGGTTTTAATGCACCAAATACACCATTGTGTCATTGACTTGCTCTTTATCCCAAGGCCAGAATATATGTGGCAACTAGTCACCTAATCTGCAGTTCCATTCTGGTTGTGTCTAAATGCAATAGCTGGGCAGAGGAATGGAAGATTACCGCATCCATGTCCCACCATTATATCAGGAAACCTGTGGAAATTGGTGTCCTCCAAAAGTCTTACACTTTATCAGATTGTGCGTTAGAAACATGCACCATAAAAGATATTTATCGATCTTGCAAGTGACTGCTAAAATTGCAAGTCTGCCCAACCAGAAGCCTTTCTTAATGGAGCTACATCAGCATTCATAGCTTGATGCTGACCATTCAAGATATATTCTAGTTCTATTTTATGCCAGCTTAAAGAAGAAAGAAAGACTTGCATTTCTACAGCGCCTTTACACGACCACCGGATCTCCCAAAGCGCTTTACAGCCAATGAAATACTTTTTGCAGTGCAGTCACTGTTGTAATGTAGGAAACGCAGCAGCAATTTGCGCACAGCAAGCTCCCACTAACAGCAATGTGATAATGACCAAATAATCTGTTGTTTTAGTGATGTTGATTGAGGGATAATTACTGGGTAGGACACTGGGGAGAACTCCCCTGTTCTTCTTCAAAATAGTGCCTTAGGATCTTTTATGTCCACCTGAGAGAGCAGACGGGACCTCAATTTAACATCTCATCCGAAAGACAGCACCTCCAGCAATGTAGTGTTCCCTCACACTGCACTGCACTGTCAGCCCAGATTTTTGTGGCTGGAGTGGGACTTGAATTCACAACCTTCTAACCTCAGGAAGTGAGAGTGCTACCTACTGAGCTGTAGCTGACACTAAGCCCAATTGTAGGTTTAAATAGCTTAGACCCAAAGAGTTCATGAACAGAATTCCGGCTTGTCTTCTGGTTGGTAATTGAAAAGTGATGCACGTAGATATAAAGAAAGTTTGCAAAGAATGTACCGTCACTGTAATTTTTGTAATCCTTTTCAGATAGTTGAATTTAGTAGAAGATATTATTATTAGGGGTTTAGAGAAAATATGGAGGAGGCCTGGGGACCACAAGCATAAAAATACATTGTTTTGAGCTTCTTTGGTTGCATTCAAACGGTCCTGGAAACAAGCGATGAATTTTGTCAGTTCTCAACCAAACGGTCAGGTTGGAGGTCCTTTGTAAGCAGAACAATTGGGCAATTAATTCTATCTGACGGCACAGCATGAAAGCTTTTTATTGTGTTGATGAGGAGGAACATTGGCTTCAGACACTGTAGGAGTCCATGACTCATTGTCATTCTTCACAGTTGGAGCAGGATGTGTGGACGGGTTGGAGGCAAGAATTACAATTGCAGAAAAGATTTTTAGTAACATAAAAATCCCAGCAGCCAATAATTACAGTAGAGGAGATTATGAAATGCTTTTGTCCATTTGTTTGACAAAACAGATAACTGGTCTCAGATAAGGAGATCTAAATCAGATTAATAAAGACTTTGATGGATTGAAATTCTCGACCATATGGATGAGTACAAATACGATACTACTCTGTACGTACAGGGTGGAGCTTCATATGGTTTGGATGACCCTCTTTTTTGGCCATTGGGGATTGCAGGAGTGAAAATCTGAATGTTTATGGGCGGGAGAGTCCTGGGTTAAATTCCTATCCCAGCTCAGCACTGTGCTAATTAATCCCATCCCTTGTGTTGCGTCCGTGTATAATAAGACACAGACTGCAGGAGAAATGGTACAACAGGTGTTTACTCAACGGGGCTCGCATTGGAACTGATCTGTACAGATTACTACTCAGTGCTATATACAGGTGTGGTCACTGCCGGTACTGCAGTATACATGAGCTGTAAAAGATAGTTCCCCCCTTAAAGGTATATACATTACACCTTGGGTGGACACTACAATTATCTTTAGAATTCCTGGACTCGACATACAGAAAAAACATTCAGGATTTTCACTTCTGATTGCTATCAAAAGTAGAACATTTTCTTCCCCTTTACAACCATGTGACTCTTTTCCATTTCCCGTCACAGCAGGTAAGCAACTGCTGTCCACGGCTGGAAACACAGTGACACTCCTACAGGTGAAGAGGTTTTAAGAAAAACAGTGTAGTGGGAGATGTTCATTCTAGTCACAGGGAGGGCAGGGAAACTGCAACAGCAACTTGTCTTTATACACCACCTTTACCACAGTAAATCATCCCAAGGCGCTTCACAGGAGCGATTATCAGACAAAATTTGACACCGAGTCACATAAGGAGATATTAGGACAGATGACCAAAAGCTTGGTCAAAGCGGGGGGTTTTAAGGAGCATCTTAAAGGAGGAGAGAGGTAGAGAGGCGGAGAGGTTTAGGCAGGGAATTCCAAAGCTTAGGGCCCAGGCAGCTGCAGGCATGGCTGCCAATGTTGGAGTGAAGAAAATAGTGGATGTGCTAGCAGCCAGAATTGGAGGAGTGCTGAGATCGCCGAGGGTTGTAGGCAACGTTCTCTTTAAGCTACACGGCACCTCAGGGAACCCGCGCAGCCGGCGTGTCAATGCAGGAACCGCATGTGCGCGGTCTTTTCAATGGCCCATGCAGCCCCTTAAAGGGGCCGTGCGGCACCAAAAAAAATTAGAGGGAGCATTGATTGTAGGGCTGGAGGAGGTTACAGAGATAGGGAGGATCGAGGCCATGAAGGGATTTGAAAACATGGATCAGAATTTTAAAATTGAGGCGTTCTTGGACCGGGAACCAATGTAGGTCAGCGAGCACAGGGGTGATGGGTGAACAGGACTTGGTGCGAGTTAGGACACGGGCAGCAGGGTTTTGGATGAGCTGAAGTTTATGTAGGGTGGAAGGTGGAATAGTCGAGTCTGGAGGTAACAAAGACATGTTTTTGCTGATGGATTAAGGAGGCTGATCAACCAAAGATTTGGTTGGGGGTGTGGGGTGTGGGGTGGGGGGGAATTCTGTACCAACTCCCCAGAGGTGTTGGATCTGATCGAAAGATGTCTAGAGCTGTGTACTGGTTTATGTCCATGAGCAGCAGGATGCAAGTGGATGATGCATCTGTGTTCAGGAAAGCTCACACAATAGGACAAAAGTAAGGAATGAGAAAAGATCATTAAGCTCATTGAGCCCCTTTACTGCACAATTTGCCAACTCGCTCAGTTTCCTGAGGGAGCTGACACTCAAGACTAAACATCCAGAAAGGTAACTTTCTGAAGTCTTCTGTGATCCCCAAGATAATGAAGCAAAACTGCATCATATGAATCCACCCTGATAGCCCACACTTACAATGCCAATCCATCGCATTGCACAGGTAGCCTCTCCGACATTACAACAGTGACTACACTTCAGAAGTACATCATTGGCTGTAAAGCGCTTTGGGATGTCCTGAGGTCGTGAAAGGCATTCTATAAACGCAAGTCTTTCTTTAGAACACGAATCATTGTATTTTGCAAAGAATTTGATCATTGATGTCCATCCTTATCATTATAATATTCAGCCCTATACTTAAACAAATACCCACCAGACTCTTTAAGTAAGATAAACAATTCTTGCTTTGGCTGGGTTCATATATTCACTAATCTCCATGGACAAAGAAAGATTTCTGGTCTCCATTTTCTCTTGAGGTTTCCTCAACTTCGTATTCACATCATCTGGCTCTGCAGTCCGAGGATAATTTAAATAGTTTACATCCAGATTATCCAGGTCTCGTATCAATTTAAAGATTAAATCAAGTCCCCTCTTAATCTTTTTTTCTCCAATGAAAACAAATTCAGTTCTGTTCATTTTTCTCCCTAACCAAGTGCTCTGAGTCCCAGAATTATCCCGGTTACTCTTCTCCAAACTCTCTGTAATCTATCAATGTCCCTTTAAAAGTAGGTTAATATTCAAATTCTACAGACTTCAAAGCAGATATAGAAATCTGGACTTGCAGTGCTCATCCCTAGTATACTGCGAGTTAGAAGTGAATGATGTACCTGCAGCCACTAGAATTCTGTCAGCTTATGTTCGAGGATATTTTTGTAAAGAATGAAATTCAGGCTGTGGTCTGTGAACTGCCGACAAAAATACAAGTACTTCAAAGGATCTGTTCGTGCCTTTCACTAGACCACATACAACCTGGGAATAGTGAGGCAGGAGATGACCAGGAATATAAAGAAAGAAAAAAAGACTTGCATTTCTATAGCACCTTTCATGACCTCAGGACATCCCAAAGCACTTTACAGCCAATGATGTACTTTTGAAGTGTAGTCACTGATGTAATGTAGGAAATGCGGCAGCCAATTTGCGCACAGTAAGCTCCCACAAACAGCAATGTGATAATGACCGGATCATCTGTCTTTTAGTGATGTTGATAGAGGGATAAATATTGGCCAGGACACCGGGAATAACTCCCCGGTTCTTCTTCGAAATAGTCCCACGGGATCTTTTACATCCCCCTGAGAGGGCAGACGGGGCCTCGGCTTAATGCCTCATCTGAGCTAGTCAATTTAACCTGCCTTCCTGAAGAAAAGGACCATTTGTTGTGCCGCAGGAGGGCGCTACCTCTTTTATTTCCCTTCAAATTCCCTTCCCCCCTCCCCCCCACCCCATCAGGAGATGGTGTCAACTGGTATTTTACTCAAGAGGCCATTTTCCGTCCATCAGTCAAGATATGAACGTTGCCAAATTATTCCAGCATGGAGGGAGTTGTAACTGAACTCATTCCTGCCCCTTGTGGTGGCAACTCTCCAGCAGGATAACAATCAGGAGCAGGAACCTGGCTACAGTGCCCCTCCTTTACCCAGGGATACTGAAGCCAAGGGATACCATTGCCCCACTCCGACCCTTGCTGAGATCAGCTGTTCCAACATGTATTGGCCATCAATGCTGGTCCAGGGTGGATCTCTCCAATCCGTATGGATCCGCTCTTTATTTTAGGCAGTGCATTTGACCAAGCTTTTGGTCACCTGTCCTAATATATCCATATGTGGCTCGGTGTCAAATTGTCTGATAACGCTCCTGTGAAAAGGTGCTAGATAAATGCAAGTTGCTGCATTTACCAAATAAGCCACTGGTCTCGCTGCTCCCTTTCCAATGAAAGGTTTTTTTAGACTCTCGCATGCAAGATTTTGGTAGAATGACATTATTCCACCACCAACAGCACCAAATGAAGGCGTACAGTTCCTTCATACAAGGCTATGTTTGGCATTGTCAGCTATGCTTGTTCTCAGCCTCTTGTGTAAAGCAGCCAAGTGTTATAAAGGTGATAGTCCTACTGCTGCCCAATAGAGTGGGGAATTACTAAGCAATTACTCTTTGCTCGGATTTTGCTGATCAAAGTCCTCGGGTGAATTCTAGTTGTCAGTTTTCAAGGCCCTGGAATTTGTGTATGTTTATCTCAGTGGAATTCTGGGGCAGTTCAGGGGCAGGCTATTGCTGCTTCAAATTCTTTCACAAACACTCTCATTATTTACACAATACTTTGGATGAGAATGCAAAATCATTAAACCAACAGCCAATGTTTGCAGCGGCTTTTCCATGACGAGAGAGAAGATTGGGGGTGATTCAGTGATCCAGCGTTTCTAACGGGGGAATTGTGGGCACGCAGCCCATGGTTCCCTGAACTGCTTCCCTGCTGCCATCACATACTTAGAAAATTAGCCTCCCACCCCCGCCCCCGTCTCTGATCATGCTGTATTTTCGATTATTTTCCTCCCTTATTCCAGCTCGTCTGACGTCAGTGACACATGTTGGAATATCCTGACAATCTGAAACCACACCCTTTCAAGGCAGTGAGCGTTGGCGGGCTATTTGCCATGAGTGCTGAGCGGGGGGGGGGGGGGGGGGGCGGGGCGGGTGCGGGGGATGACTGGATACTTGCTTTATACTTCTCATTGGCAGCTGCTTGCTACTTGCGACTTGGTGTGACCAGAAATAACAGCAGCAATTGGCCAATTTTATGGGCACTAGAGTTGAAATGGATCAGAACTGAAAATATTGCCAGTTTGGAACACTGAGTAGCAGATAAACCACAAGATAAGTATAATCATCCCCACTGGAATTCTTTAACATAAAATAACTTGTCCTAAGGGAACGTCCATAACTACAATCCAGCAACTTTTCCCTAAAGTATCCCTTTAATAATGACTTTTTCAATTCAATAAAAATGTGTCTGGATTAGTTATGCTAATTTTTTTTGTTATATTTGTTCTATAGCTTCAGATCTCTTTTTTGTTGAATGAAAATAACTGATGAGTCTCACGGGCAGAGTGAAATATGGTGCAGGAATGGGGAAGGATAACATCAATGAAAAGATGACAAAGAGTCTAACTAAGGCAGGCGCAAGTTCAGTTTTATACATTAACAAAGGAGGTTTATTGCATTTAATAATACTTCAGTTTATTGCACATTTTTGCATCAATGTGGAGTGGTTTCGGCTTTGCACTGATGAAGGATGTGTGCTGTACGCAAGTGTGAAGTTGCTGGACTGTCAGGCCTTCATGGTTTAACAAGCGAGCCCAGATTGCACTGAAGAGGTCTCAAACTGCTGTGGATTTGAATTGCCCTTTAAAGTGTTAGGAGAGAGCCGATTGTGCCACTGAATTTTTATTAGCATTAAAATATAACTGGCCCTTGGAGGCGATGGGTGCCAAGTGGAGGCCTTTTTACAGAGCTCTGCTTTCAGCCACTGGAGAGAAATGCAGAGCTGGGAGTATAACTTAAGTCTGCCAGCCCTTCATGGCCGTAAACTGGCGCCAATTTGAGCTGGTACTCATGGCGTGCCTACCCCCCCTACATCAATCTCTTAATAGGATTTACCAGAATACACTTGGAATGTGTTTGTAGTACTTAGTAATCTTTAACAAAACTCTTTGTGACAAAAAAATAAATATTCTGGAGCTTATTCCTTCATTGACCCTCAGACAGCAAGGGCACGGTGCTTTTAAATTTATTATGTTTGCAGTAGTTCTGCTGGTCACTGGAAAGCAGTTGTAATTATGTACTTCATATTTTTCTTTCCAACTGTTAAATGCATTAAGTGACCTGAAGAAAAATAATTGTGTAACATCCGAAAGTAATGAGCTGAAGTCTGTTTCATGTCCAGTTATTGGGGCCCAATTCATGTTCAAATTAGTTATGCTTTTCAAACCAATTAATCTTACTTGTCAGATTCTCTGACAGTCATTAAATAAAAAGAAAAAGTAGTGCTTAAGTCGAAGATGTTCATTGGCGTTTCCATGGTGATGGCATCATGTGAAGACAAACAACCGTTGAAACTAGAGCGGCAGCATGCAAAAGGCATTGGACAGTTTGCCAACACATTGCATGGCACTGTTGCTCAAATTCCCTACCACTTCCAGTTTAAATGATTGCAGATTTGGTCATTGAGTTAGCCTCTGCTGGTGTGATTGCTCAGTAATAATGTAACCAGGCACGTCTTCAACCTGACGCCACAAATAATCTGACCATTTTTCAACAGAAAAAGACCCAGGAAACGACTGGTGTGACTGCACTTTCAAGAGGGCAAGCATTGAAATAAGGATGGAATTTGCGTCAAAATACATCGCTGCTTGTAGCCCCAGTGGTCCAGCTGTTAATTCTACTCGGTTTTGTTCTCCATTAAGATCAGGAAACATCCAGGACAATCCCTGGTCTGTGCTGAGTTAGGGGAGCTGAACGGGGGCAACGAGAAGGTACAATTAGCCTCAAGGCTCCAGGGTTTGGGAAGGAGAAAAAAAAATCCAATCAGCATTCCGTTTTCTCATCACGATCCCGCTGGAAAGTGTGTGGTTCTGGAGATCCTGTGGGGACAGGATTGGGCAGAGCGCTGAGGCCTACTATAGTTGAAAAGCCGGCGGCCTTGGCTCACAGGTGAAGATTGGTTTAGCAAAATTTGAATGATTTTATTTAGATAAAGACCTGATGGTGTCTATAATCAAAAGATCCAATTGTTTGATGTCCTTAATGTTCAATAGCAACATTACTTTGTTGGTTGAAAAGAATTAGTTTGTTCTTTCATGAAGATTTGAAGATTTGATAGGCGTTTTAATGGATGGAAAACAGGTGTGTCCTGTTACAGACGTGTGCTCCTCGCCACCTGATTTTCCTCTCTGCATTCATAATTTCCCCAATAGTTTCCATTTGATTTGTGGCATCAGTTTTCTCCTGTCTACTAAATGGATGTATGAAGGATTGTTGAATTTGCATGGAGACATTTAGAAAACTTGCATTCATAGAACACCTTTCACATTCTCTTAATGTCCCCAAGTGCTTTACAGTCAATGAGTTACCTTTAAAGCGTAGTCACTGTTGTTTTGTAGGCAAACAATGGCAGCCAATCTGTGCACAGCAAGATCCCACAAACAACAATGAGATAAATGACCAGTCATCAGTTTTTTTTCTAAAAGAAATGTTGGTTGAGGGATAAATGATGTCCTGGACACCAAGAGAACTCCTCTGCTCTTCTTTGAATAGTATCAGGGGATCTTTGGCGTCCAACTAAGAGGGCAGACAAGGCCTCGGTTTAACATCTCATCCAAAAGACGGCACCTCAAACAATGCAGTACTCCCTCAGTACTGCACTGAAGTGTCAGGCAAGATTACTTGGGATAGTCTTGGTGCTTGAGCCCACCAGCGTCTGACTCGATGGCAAGAGTGATATCACTGAGACAAGGTGCCAAGAGAAGTATTGGCCCAGATCTTCCCACAACGGTGAGGTTGGCAACGTACACTATAAATCTCGCCATCTGGTTGCGCCGATCTCGCCATTTCTTGATTGACAGCAGACACCCTGGCGCTGGCCAGCTCTTAAGGGGGAAGGGTCGACTTGGTCTGCTGCCACGCCCTGGATAGTGGAGCCCTGCAGCTAGGCCTGAACACTGCTGCTGGACCCAAATAGCCCCTGAAACCATGGAGAAGGCCCGTGAACGAGCGCAGCGCTTCTCAGAGCTTGATCTGAGGGTGCTGGTTGGTGCTGTGGAGAAGAGATGCCATATTTTGTTTCCGGACAATGGCAGGAAGCCGCTGGCCCGCGTCTACCGGAGAGCCTGGAGGCATGTCGCCACCAAGGTGTCATCCAACAGCGAGGTCCCCAGGAGCGGTGTCCAATGCCGCAAAAAGCTGAATGGCCTCGCCAGGATTGTCAGGGTGAGTACCCTTTCCAGTGTCCTCCTCATCCTTGCATGTGCACCTCACATTATGGGCAAAGGGACCTGAAAGCCCTAATGGCCAGCCCTCATGCAGCAGCTATGGGACACTCATTAACATCAATTGCACATTGTGCACTTAACACACTGGCCAGGCTATTCGACCATGGGAGGCAGTGCACACAAGATCAGGGCTACACACTGGCCAGGCTATTCGACCATGGGAGGCAGTGCACACAAGATCAGGGCTACACACTGTACTTAGAGGCCGTCCTTTCTCTTGCAGGCCAAGCTGGCCAATAATAAGAGGAGCCGGAATGCGACCGGGGGAGGCGGACCCCAGATCCAGCCGCTCACCGAGCTGCAACATCGCGTGGAGCGCATCATGGGTGCCCGGGTGATTGGCCCCGTTGCATCTGGAGATGCCGACCCTGTTCTGGGCACCAATGGTAAGGACATCACCTTTTGGACCTCTCTCGTCCCACTTGCGCATCAGATCTACATCCTTTGCCACTGTCCGACCAATGCACTGAATGCCACCACTCATGCATCCCTCGCTGACGCCCTCTCCTCACTCTAAAGCTACTCTTGTGCCTTCCTGCTTTCAGATGGTGAGGAGGAGGTCCCTGAAGTTGCCAGTGACAGCCCCTCAGAAGAGGAGGAGGAGGAGGAGCAAGAGGAAGGCGGCCCATCAGGGGAACCCTCAGCCGCGGCAACCCATGCCAATGTAGGGGACACGTCTTCCCTGGAGGGGAGCGTGGGGGAAGTGTCGGAGGGGAGGGTAGCTCCTGGGACCAGCGGCCTGCAGAAACGCGGGAGGGGGGTGGAAGCTCAGCGGCCTTCTCCCCAGAGGGGGGAAGGGTCGGAGGGGAGTCCAATTGCTGGGCCCAGCGGCGTCCAGCAACGCAGGAAGGGTCAGCCAGCTCGGCGGCCTTCTCCCCAGAGGGAGAGTCCGGCCTCCAGTCCGGAGATGGCCAACGCCGAGGAGATGCGCCGCCTCGAGGACTTGTCCGCGGACTCGGAGCGCCGGCACACGGAGCTCATGGGGGTAGTGGCACGGTTGCCTGAGGCCATCGAGTCCCTGTCTCGGAGTGTGACCGAGTTTGGGGCCTCACAGGCCACCAGTCGGGCGGAATTCGGGGCAGCTCAGGCAGCGAGTGGCCAGGTGATCAGTGGTGCCGTGCAGTCACTGGGTGCTCTGATGCGGTCACTGAACAGGTCAACACGGGCACTCACTGCTGCCACACTCGCTGTGTCAGCCAGGCATCGCCAGGACACCCGGCGCGCTGCAGCAGCACAGCGGTCTGTCCCTCGGCAGATTGGTGCGCATGCTGCAGTGCTGGCCTGGCCGAGTGCCAGTGTCTCAGGCGACCAGCGAGCGCCTGCCATCCGCCAGATTGCCCCCATTCCTCCAGCCGCCACTGCCACTCCCCCAGTGGAGCTGCCAGGAGCTGCTGCAGCGACTGATCCTGGCCAGCCACAGCTGCAGCATTCACCAGCCGGCCCCTCGATGGCCAGACCTCGTCTAGGCCGACCCCCAAGGGCATCTGCCGTCACGACATGTGCCCCTCAGGAGCCTGCCCCCAGCCTTGCAGCAGCCAATGGCCTCACTTTGAGGAGGAGCAGCAGGGCGTGCAGGGGCTGCCAAAGTTGGCAGAAGGCATCGCCCTCGCGGGCCACTAAGTAGAGGGTGTGTCCAAATGTTGTGTTTTCTGGAATGTGTGTTTTGTGAAGGCCGAGGATGAAGGCCATTTTTGTTTACATCTTTTGTTAATGCTCCCCAGGTTGTGGGAGTGAGTCATGTGTGTGAGTGTTTTTTGGGGGTTTCGTCTGTTTTTTGGTTTTCATGTGGGAAGGGCCCTGAGTTTGTACAATAAAGCATTTTATTTATTCACATTGTCCATGTTTGATCTTTGAAGTGTTTGTTGCCTTAACCGGCTGACGGCTTGCGGAGCGGCTGCAATCATGTTGTTTCATTGGCACAAGCCATTCCCTGACAGGGGGCCTAGAAGTGACGGTCAATAAGCTGCCGACGGGCGGCCCTTGGACCTTCTGCCTCCCTCCTGGGCTGGTACTCCTCGTCCTCCTCCTCCTCCTGCTCCTCCTCCTGAGGTGGTGGTCCAACGTGAGGTGGCAGTGCCTGAGTCCTGCGGATAGCCAGGTTGTGCAGCATGCAGCAAACGACGACGAATTGGGAGACTCGCTCCTGCGAATACTGGAGGGCTCCCCCGGAGCGATCCAGACAGCGGAACCGTTGCTTGAGGACGCCGATTGTTTGTTCTATGATGTCCCTAGTCGCTTGATGGCTCTCGTTGTATGCCTCTTCAGCAGGGGTCGTGGGCGCGCGGAGCGGGGTCATGAGCCAGGTACACAAAGGATAGCCTTTGTCCCCGATAAGCCATCCTCTTGGGTGAGGCTGTGCCTGGAACATGTCAGCCACAGTTGTCTGTCGCAGGATAAAGGCATCGTGGCTGCTGCCTGGAAAGCGGGCATTGACAGCTAGGATGCGCTGCCTGTGGTCACACACCAGCTGTACATTGAGGGAATGGTAGCCCTTCCGGTTGCAGTAATCCTCGGCATGCTCCAGAGGTGCCCGCAAAGCCACATGCGTGCAGTCAATGGCGCCCTGCACCATGGGGAAGCCCGCTATTCTTGCAAATCCCACTGCACGCTGCTGCTGCTTGTCCAGGGTCATGGGGAAGGAGATGAATTGACGTCTCCTTCTGAAAAGGGCATTGGTCACCTGGCGGATGCAGCAATGCACGGCGAACTGGGAGATGTTAGCGATGTCCCCAGCAGCGGATTGGAAGGAGCCGGTGGCATAGAAGTTGAGAGCCACCGTCACCTTCACTGCCACCGACAGAGACGTCCTGCGCATCAGCTGTGGACGCAGATCTCTGTGCAGCAGCTGGCAGATGTCTGCAACCACCTCCCTTCTGAATCGCAGCCTCCTAACACACTGCGCGGCAGACATGGTCAGATAGGAGGACTGCTGGCGGTATACCCTGGGTGGGTAAGGCCTCAGTTGGCGACGCCTGTTGCCCCCTCTGCGTCTAGCCAGGGCTGCCACTCTCTCACGGCGTCTGTAAGCCCTTCCGGCATAAGGCTGAAACTCAGCGTTGGCACCCAATGCAGCCCCCATTATATGCTGGCAAACACTGAGATCTCAATGAAGGCAAAGATAATTGGTAAGCTCTGGCCTGAGCCAAAAATACCTGTCCTAGTGTTGGGCCAAAGCAGTAAGCTCTCTTCCTTGGTCTCTCTCCAAAAAACCGTGGCACAAGAGTGAATGCTGCAAAATGGCTGGCCTTTATAGTGCAGGGTAAGTGCCCTTTAATTTGCGCTCCCCGCGGCCCACCTCGGCTGTGTACCGTTCCACTTCACAGTCGTTAAGGCCGCCCGGCGCACAATGGGGCGGCGCGAGTGAAGTTCCGGTTCCGGGCGCACAAAGGGTGTTGCACGACGAAATGACGTCATGATCTGCGCGCGCAGCAGGGCGCGCGCTAAGACTTTGCGCCGGCGCTAAATGTCTACTGAAGTTGGGGCGAGGCGCAGATCGCGCTGCGCCCGGGCGCTAAGCGCCTAGCGCTCGAGATCTACTCCTCCTAAGGCGCTAACGGCTGGCGCGCCCAACTGAATTTCTAGGCCTTAGAAAGTAATTAACTTTTTAAAAAAACAATATGGGCTAAAAATTCAGTTTGGGGCGCCAAGCTCGCCTGGGCGCCGGAATTACCGCTGCGCGCGGAGCCACTTGCACCATCAGGATATTCAGTTTCAGCGCCCCAAATGGAAGCTGGCCGCTAAACAAGGCTTTCGGCGCCCCGCTTGGGGCGCTGAAACTGAATATCGGCGCGCAAAGTGCCGCAGCGCCACCCGCTGTGGCACGGCAGGCTGCGGTACTGCAGGCCTTCCTCCCACTGTTAAGGGGGAGGTGCCTGCAACAGCGCGATCCCCGCTCGCGAGTGCTGGCAAATGAGCCCGGCACCAAGGAGAAGTGCCGGGCTCTCGGGAAACAGCCGGCAATGCCGCGGGGGGGGGGGGGGGCGGTGTAGGAGGCCGGGGACGGAGGTGCGGGCAGGCGGCCGCCGAAAAAGCGGCCGGCCGCACCTCCACATTAACTCGCCCCACTACCACCACAGGTAGGCCCCTGTGTACCGGTCGCTATTTGCGGCCGGCGCGGAAGAGGCGGGCGCGACCTAATATGGCGCTCGGGGCGGTAGCGGGGCGCTGCGCACACCGATGACGTCATCGGTGGCGGCGCAGCGCTACAGGCTAACGGCGCCATTAGCGCCCCGCTAAATATCGCGGTGGTTATGGCCAGTGGCGCTAAAGCCTCTGAGTGGCCTCTTTAGGCGCAAACTGGTGGCGCAAGCAACTGAATTTCTAGGCCTATGTGTTTTAAAAGCAACTTTTTTTTTAAAGACGCAGAAAGCGGGAAAAAGAAATGAAAAGTTTGGAATCAAGATGGCGGCGACTCACCTCGGTTCAGAACGATAAGGCCCGCCCACACACGCACCGATTGGTTGACCGTCAGGTCACCAAAGCGTAGGATTGGTCAATCGTCCCATCACTCGACCGTAGGAGGGCCCGGCCGCACGCGCCAGGAACCCGGCGTACGATTGGTCGACCTCGAGGTCACTCTATCGCTAATGAGATGCTAATGAGCGGAATTTTGAACGTTTTTTGGATACCGCGGGCGCAATTTTTGTCCGGCCGAAACGTAAATATGCTTACGAACGTTTTGGAATGGTAAGCTTTCTTTCGACGTATCGCACGCGTAGGTACGCTCTATAACTTTCGAGTGCATAGCCGGACAGACGCACACCGGAGGACGGACAGACAGACAGACAGATAGACAGACAGATAGACAGATAGACAGACAGATTGATCCATTTATATATATATAGATTAAGGAATAAAATAATTATTGACTTTTATTTTTATGGATTACGAGGGCGTAAAATAAGCCAAGCTTGAATTTTTAACTTATTGAAAAGCTCTGGGTTTGAACGTGTCTGAAGATCGCAAACCTGCCTGGACGGTGAAGCTTCACACAATGACATGTTGGCTTTCCTCGGAGCAGATGGGTTTGAAATGTTTTTGAGGTCAAACGCCTTGGGACATTTTACTAAGTTAAAGGAACTATATAAACGCAAGTTGTTGTTGTTGTAGGTATGTGCAAATCAATTTACTCATAACCGATTGAAACAATAGTGATTAATAAGCAAATCAGGATTATCAGAAATCGATGTTTGCTGTGTTAGAGGCTTTAGTAAGGTTGAATACTGTGGGGATAAACAGAGAAAGGGCCATTTAAATTCTGAAAATGATCTCATCAATTGAATGACATGTGGCATGGAATATTAAACTTGAAAATTCCAGGTGCAGGATATGGATACTCAGAGATTTAATCTTTGCAACAGGAATACATTTTTTAACAACTGGGTGTCTGAACCTGACCTTGGAGCAGTAAATCAAGCCCCGGCCAGGCTGCTGAGTGGCACGACAACTGGATTAAATGCAGGATAATTGTGATCGCCATTGATTCTAATTTGGGCAGAGCTACGATAATTACCGTCCTACTGTTTTTGGTGAGGTGGCAGAGTTAATGGTGCAAGTCACTTACTCCATAATTTCCTCTTTCATTTGCACCGTTCTAGGGTCCCTGCGACATCAATGCACCATTACAATGAACCTGGACCCAGCATGGCTCAGAATCAGGAGGAAATATACATCACTCATAAAATGCAGACTCATAAAATGCAGTGTCACATGTTGAGATTCCAATGTTACAACAACAACACGGGCCGGTCTCGCCCAATGCAGAAAGTTTCAGAAATTTTACGTGAAATTTCTGCTTTTCACGGTTAGGATTCCTGGTTGGAAAACTGCTACATTTCTCACTTTTCATCAGCTCGAAGCATTCCCAGGTCAGGAACAGTGTGGCCAGGCGCAGGGTAATTGGCCGAGTCTTCCTCCCTGTTTGTGGTCTGTGTTTGCCTTGGTTCAGCTGAGGGTTGGTGTTAGTGCAGTGCAAAGGCTAAAAGTTTCAGAAAAGGTTTCATGACCCTTACCTCTAATGTTCCTAAAGAAAACCCAAAGATTCAGACACCTACCTTTCTCTGAGCGCCTGATGCATGACTTTTCAATGGTACTATTACATTTATCCATTTAAAATGGTAGCAGGTTTGGGGCAGGGATACTTAATTTGACATTTTTTTATTCATTCATGGGATGTGGGCATTGTGGGCAAGGCCAGCATTTATTGCCCATCCCTAATTGCCCTTGAGAAGGTGGTGGTGAGCCGCCTTCTTGAACCGCTGCAGTCCATCAGGTGAAGGTGCTCCCACAGTGCTGTTAGGGAGGGAGTTCCAAGATTTTGACCCAGTCTTCTTAGGCAGTCCCTTGGAACCGAGGATGACTTGCTTCCACACTAAAAATGAGTTCTCAGGTGACTGATGAGTCCAATGCGGGACCTACAGTCTCTGCCACAGGTGGGGCAGACGGTGGTTGAAGGGGCGGGTGGGTGGGGTGCTTGGGTTGACGTGCGCTCCTTCCGCTGTTTGTGCTTGGCTTCCGCTTGCTCCCGGCGAAGAGACTCGAGGTGTTCGGCGCTTTCCCGGATGCTTCTCCTTCACTTTGTGCTCTGGTCTTGGGCCAGGGATTCCCAGGTGTCGGTGGGGATGTTGCACTTTTTCAAGGAAGCTTTGAGGGTGTCCTTGAAGCGTTTCCTCTGTCCACCTGAGGCTCTCTTGCCGTGTCAGAGCTCCGAGTATAGCGCTTGTTTTGGGAGTCTCGTATCGGGCATGCAGATGATGTGGCCCATCCATCAGAGCTGTGATGATGAAGGAACGACGGTATACTTGTAAGTCAGGATGGTGTGTGACTTGGAGGGGAACTTGGAGGTGGTGGTGTTCCCACGTGCCTGCTGCCCTTGTCCTTCTAGGTAGTAGAGGTTGCAGGTTTGGGAGGTTTACTCCAGTGTTTCTCCAGAACAAAATCTATACAAGATAGTTGATGCTAGAAATTGAATTGCCCAATGATTCCTAGTTTGTAGTATTCGTGAAATAAAATTTTGAAACCCAGAGCTTTCCAAACGGGTCAGTCTGTAAATGCACAACATAGAGCGTCACTGAACTAGACAAACCAGGAAGGTCTCCGGTTTCATCCTTGGTCTGTGCTCAGTTAACCCGCCGTGGCCAGTTAACCCGCCGTGGCCAGTTAACCCGCCGTGGCCAGTTAACTCGCCGTGGCCAGTTAACCCGCCGCGGCCAGTTGCTATGTATAGCATCAGTATCTCTGGGTTAGGGGCTGGAGAAATCGTCCAGGCTTCGGAGCTCCTGATCACCACTCGCCCCCCGGCATTTATTTGGCTATCCGGTGAAGACACCAACTGTGATGATCCCTGCAGTGCAATTGCTTTCCAACTCTTACTGTCTAGGCTCAGGCATGACAAAGGGAACTGGAGGGCCACCAGCATTTGTGAAGCACAGTTTTCAGAACAGGTGATAAAGAGGGGGAGAAAAAAAACTAAAGGGAAAATTGAAGAGAGTAAAACACATTAAAATGTTACTGTTTTATTGCAGAATATCATTTCAATCCTCAAAGGCCGTTCACATGTATTCAACAATTCTTGGAACCAAATAGAATGTGTCCACAGGATTCTCCTTCCTACGCTAACAACATGCAATCCCTCTAGCCCGGGAGCCTGGACTGGAGACTTCAAACTTTAGCATTACATTGAAGGTGGACAATTCCTTTTTTATGCACCATTCAAAAAGTGACAGATATTGCGCGAGGCTCCGTGTATTACTGTACTTGTAATTACACATAAATACTGTGGCAACAAGAGCAGGTCAGAGGCTGGGTATTCTGCGGCGAGTGACTCACCTCCTGACTCCCCAAAGCCTTTCCACCATCTACAAGGCACAAGTCAGGAGTGTGATGGAATACTCTCCACTTGCCTGGATGAGTGCAGCTCCAACAACACTCAAGAAGCTCGACACCATCCAGGGCAAAGCAGCCCGCTTGATTGGCACCCCATCCACCACCTTAAAGGAGCGTCTTAAAGGAGGAGAGAGAGGTAGCGAGGCGGAGAGGTTTAGGGAGGGAATTCCAGAGCTTAGGGCCTAGGCAGCAGAAAGCACGGCCGCCAATGGTTGAGCGATTATAATCAGGGATGCTCAAGAGGGCAGAATTAGAGGAGCGCAGATATCTCAGGGGGTTGTGGGGCTGAAGCGGTACATCACTTTCCCTATGGATGAGAACAGTCAAAATGAGAAAGCATTGGGGTTTGCAGCAATGGCTGGCTTCCCATGGATGCATCATGTTGCCATCGGGGCACCACAAGACCAGCCAGGGGCCTTGGTGAACAGGAAGGGGTTTCACACCATTAATATGCAGCTTGTAAGTGATCAAATGTGTGCCGAATTCCCAGGCAGCTGTCATCCTGCGACAGTCAAACTTCCGCCTACTTTTCCACCCTACCAGGAATGTTTGAAAATGGCAGCTTGGGGACAAGGCCTACCCCCTTCTAACATGGCTGATGACACCCCGTCGCAACCTACCATGCCTGAACACCTCAGGCACAACCAGAGCCACGGCACCACAAGGAACTCCTCAGGTACAACCGGAGCCATGGCACCACAAGGAACTCCTCAGGTACAACCAGAGCCATGGCACCACAAGGAACTCCTCAGGTACAACCAGAGCCATGGCACCACAAGGAACTCCTCAGGTACAACCGGAGCCACGGCACCACAAGGAACTCCTCAGGTACAACCGGAGCCATGGCACCACAAGGAACTCCTCAGGTACAACCAGAGCCACGGCACCACAAGGAACTCCTCAGGTACAACCGGAGCCATGGCACCACAAGGAACTCCTCAGGTACAACCAGAGCCATGGCACCACAAGGAACTCCTCAGGTACAACCGGAGCCATGGCACCACAAGGAACTCCTCAGGTACAACCGGAGCCACGGCACCACAAGGAACTCCTCAGGTACAACCGGAGCCATGGCACCACAAGGAACTCCTCAGGTACAACCGGAGCCATGGCACCACAAGGAACTCCTCAGGTACAATCAGAGCCATGGCACCACAAGGAACATCATTATGGTCACCATGGGGATCTTGAAGCCAAGCTTCAAATGCTTGGGCAGGTCCGGAGTTTCCCTGCAATATGCTCTGGAGACAGTCTCCTGCACCATTGTGACCTGCCGTATCTGACACAATATAGAGAGAATTACTGCTGGAGGAGGCACATTTACAAGAAGACTCATCATCAAGATGAAGAACAGTTGGGTGAAGGTCGGGGAGACACAGAGGAGATGCAGCCAGAAATGCAACGAATGAATTAATAGCGCAACACTTCAGGTAAACTGCTCAGTTCTCTCCCCTGAAATCGCAGACAAAGCCCCTCTGCATTAACAGTTCTGATAACCTCAGTCCTCAATCCTGTAACCTACGGCAGAGGCTTTCTTAAACTGTTTTCAAATCCCTCCATGGCCTCGCTCCTTCCTTATCTCTGTAACCTCCTCCAGCCCCAGAACCCTGCCCCCCCCCCCGAGATCTCTGCGCTCCTCTGGTCTCTTGCACATCCCCGATTTTCATCGCTCCACCATTGGCGGCCATGCCTTTAGCGACGTTCCCCGAGAGCTGCACTTTGTTCTGCATGACCTATTTCTTTTAATGCGCGGTCCCTTTAGATTTCTGCGCATGCATGTGTTTACAGTGTAAAAGCCGGTGAGCGGTCTGCGCGGGACCTTTCAGATTACTGCGCGGCCGCGCACCTTAGCGGGAACATTGGCCTTTAGATATCTAGGTTCCAAGCTCTGGAATTCTCTCCCTAAACTTCTCCGCCTCTCTATCCTCTTTTAAGACGCTCCTTAAAACCGACCTCCACCTGCCCTAATATCTGTTTATGTGGCTCGGTGTCAAATTTAGTTTGATTACGCTCCGGTGAAGCGTCTCGGGACGCTTTACTGGGTGTTAAATGCAGGCTGTTGTTGCTACTTCCACAAGGAGCTCCCTGAATGGCTTCAGCAGAGCTGGTGATAGGCTGCGGTGGATGGTGTTGGCCAGTGACCTGTGGGAGCTGAAGCCCGTGAGGACACGGCCGCGGCTGGCTCTCTGGCACCATGGTGGGTATTGTTTGAGGCGGTGGTGAGGGAGCCGATGTTCTGAGGGAGCTCTAAACCATGAAGAAGCGTAGGAAGATAGGAATGAGGAAAGACTATTAGCTCATCCAGCTCACCCTACGAGCCATGGCCACTTTCAGGACTTCATCTAACCCTTTGTTATTGTTTTACCATCCTAAACCAATTGTGTTACCGACAAAAAGCGGGGGTGTGGGTCTAAGCACGACATGCTATTTCAAATAGCCAGCACAGGCATGATGGGCCGAATGACCGCCTTCTGTGCTGTAAGTTTCGATGATTCTATGAATCCATATTCTTCCATTCCATGCTAATTCAGCAATCAATTGAATTTTCTTCTAACTAACACAATATTAACTGCACTCTGTGTCAGTCTATTTCATAAGTCACTAACTCAAAAGGTAAATAATTTATATATTGCGCTAAACCTACTCTCTGGTTTATAATCATTTCCTCTGCTGCTTCTATTCTGGTTTTAAACAAAATACCTCTCCACACCCTTTTGTTGTATCACACACAATTTATTTTCCCAAATGGGAATAGATTTAAATTTTTTAGCGTCTCTTCATAACTCATTGATTTAAATCCTCTTTGTTGCATCTCATGTGGTCTTGTTAATCCTTTATAAAGTCTCAGTAACTGTTCCTTGGGTTATATTCTGTGGATTCTGTTGTAGCACGGTGGCATAGTGGTTAGCACTGTTGCCTCACAGCGCCAGGGACCCGGGTTCGAATCCAGCCTCGGGTGACTGTCTGTGTGGAGTTTGCACATTCTCCCCGTGTTTGCGTGGGTTTACTCCGGGTGCTCCGGTTTCCTCCCACAGTCCAAAGATGTGCGGGTTAGGTTGATTGGCTATGATAAATTGACCCTTAGTGTTGGGGGGATTAAATACGTGGGGTTACGGGGATAGGGTGGGATATGTGTTGGTGTAGGGGTTACGGGGATCAGGTGGGATATGTGTCGGTGCAGGCTCGATGGGCCGAAATGGCCTCTATCTGCACTGTGGGGTTTCTGTGATTCTGTGATTTCTGAGCTCGCAGCATAAAGTGGTCAATGTCTGGTCGACTATTACACCTGGGCGTTTTTCTTACCTCACTTTAGTTAATGATTTAGCCTCACCTTGCAAGCCCAGTTACCTTTTTTAGCATCGTAATGCATGGGTGCATTCCTCCATAAGTATCATTTGCCAATCATCTCCCAGTTGTCCTTCTCCAGTGAACACCCTGCCTTCCCACATGGCTCGAAACCAGGTGCAAACTTTAGTCTACTTTTAATGCTTTCATTAAATCCTGGAAACACCAGCGGTCCCAGGACTAAACCCTGTGGTGTCTGGCCCTCACAGCTACTACCCTTTTTTTCATTTAGCCAATTTGTTTTCCAGTTTACAGCATCTTCCTTTATCCCAACAACTTTCATGTTAGCCATAAGTTGCAAAGCATGCTATGAAATGCCTCGTGAAGTTTTTGACGTGTAATATCCAACACATTGCATTCATCTGGTGTTTCTGCTGCAGATCAAATCGATCCAGTACATTTGTTAGGGATGTCCTGCTTGTTTTAGAGTTTTTTACTCTGGCTAAAGACTCTTTGAATTGTGTTTAATATTAGTGCGGTGGTTCCCAGGATCAGGTTTTGATTCTTTATCGCAAATGGAAATTACATTTGCTGCTTTCAACACGACCAATAAAATGTGAAAAACTTCGGCTTCAGCTCTTCCCTTCATTTCTTTAAGCATTTTTGAACACATTCCATCTGGCTCTGTTGCCTTATAAGCATTCAAGTATAATTGAGTGGCTAACCTTGAACCAAGTGTGTACATGTGCGGCTGAGAGTTGTGTATAGCATCATTAGAATAGTTTAACCCAGGTTAGGACCCGATCCCATTTCCTGGTCAGCTGCCGAGAATATCCACCAATTTTGGAAAAAAAGTGTTGATACCATCGCTGGGTGGAGGATTCCCGTCTTTCCACACACAGTGAATGGTATACTCGATTCAGGATTCTTCCCTCACATGTTGCTTCGTACACTGAGGATTGTTCTGAGCATTATGATCAGGTGAAATCCTTCTTGAATGAGAGTGCTAGTTGTTGTTGTTGTTTCATATGAGGGGAGTAGCTTATCATGGGACGTCTAGTCTGGCTCTCCATTCAATGGCCTCCTGCGATGCCGAGTGGGGAAATGAGGTGCCTCCCGCCACGGATCTCAGCGGGCAGGTTGATGTGATGTGTTCCACGGTCTGGGACACTCCTGGCCACAGTCGCACTTCGGGCCGACCCTCAGCTTCCACTTGTGGAGCAGGCGGCCGCATCGGCCGTGCCCCGTGCCGATTGGGTTGAGCGCCGTCCGCTGGCTGCGAGGGAGGTCGAAGACAGGGACCTCTGCTGTTGGGTCGGTGATGAGGTGCTGGTTCTTCACGTTGCATGTTATTTTATCACTGCAGTATTACAGACATGTGTTACATCAAACTATTTTAACAATGCAAAGTTCCCTTCCCAACTCCGTTTTTTTCTTAGCAAAATACTGCAGGTGCTGGAAATCCAAAATAACAACAGAAAATGCTGGAAAAACTCAGCAGGTCAGGCAACATCCGTGGAGAGAAATTTGAGTTGACGTTTTGGGTCGAAACCCTTCTTCAAAACTGGAAAGAAAATAAAATAGATCAAAGTCAGGGCTGTGATCGAACAAAAGAAGTAAAAGAGACAAAAGAAGAAAAAGAGACATTAAAAGGTATTCAAAACCAGATGAGATGGTGATAGGCCAGTGGAGACAAAAGGCAGCTGAGATTAGGTGTGAAGTGTGCTGGCAGGATAGGAGACAGCTGCCAGGTGGGAGAGAGAAACAAAAGGAAAGGGGAGGGGGGGGGGGAAAGGAAGACCCAAAACAAAGGGGTGGAAAAAAATATAAGAAAAAAAGTAATAGGGCCGAGGTTATGATCTGAAATTGTTGAACTCGATATTGTTCTCTCTCCCACCTGGCAGCTGTCTCTCCACGGATGTTGCCTGACCTGCTGAGTTTTTCCAGCATTTTCTGTTGTTATTTCTGTTTTTTTCTTACCGCTTCAGACTGCTGGTGTATGATCACTCTCAGGCACCTCGTTAAGTAGATATTCTTCATATGCGATTGCCAGTGGGGTATTCAACCATGGGGATCCTCACAGCCAAACCCGATTTTGCCCCACCTGACAACCACTTTACAAATGGTGGCTACTGTACAATAATCAGGAGCAGGAACTTGAACCGTTCTCATTAGGGATCTAACTGTTCCCTGACTAGCTTTGGGGCTCTGAGGCCAACTGTCTAGTTTGTTCTGCCATCCCAACTTAGCAAAGACCAAGAATCAAGGCCAAGACTGTCATAATCTGTATGGCTCAGCACCACCCTGGACCGCGCACTTCAGAGATACCCCAATAATGCACATTTTCAATGTCACTGTCCTTTCAGTTGCATTGTAATAGTTAGCCCAGAATGATTGGTTTCCCTTACAGCCTCACGATATGATTGTAGTTGGTCTTAAAAAAGTTGTCCAGTTGTTTTCATTTTCAATCTGTGCTCTCCTCACCAGTCAGCAGGTTGGGACAGGCCAGCCGTATGATGTCACCAGCCGATCGCTCAGTGCTGTTCCTTGGGTGGTCCATCAGTAAGAGCAATAGACAGGCACCTTACTTGAGAAGTCTTCTTTCCATTCTCCCGATGGCCTGGTGAAAACTTAATAATAAACTGAACCCTCAAGCAGAGCTGATACCTTTTGCCAAGACTAAAACCAAATAATGGGCAGGGCAGAGTGTCAACTGTGGTGCACCTCTGAGTCAGAAAGTTGTGGGTTCAATTCCCAGTCCAGAGACTTGAGCACAAAATCTAGGCTGAGAGTTCAGTGCAGTACTGAGGGAGTGCTACACTGTCGTCGGTGCCGTCTTTCAGATGTGACGCTAAACTAAGACCCTGTCTGCTCTCCCAGTGGATGCAAGAGAACCCATGGCACTATTTGGAAGATCAGAGGAATGCACACTCCAGGCCAATATTTATCCCTCAACCAACATCACTAAAACAGAATATCACATTGTTGTTTGTGGGAGCTTGCTGTGCGCAAATTGACTGCCACGTTTCCCACGTTACAACAGTGACTACACTTCAAAAAGTACTTCATTGGCTGTAAAGCGCTTTGAGACGTCCGGTGGTCGTGAAAGGCGCTACAGAAATGCAAGTCTTTCTTTCTTTCTTCAAAGGTACTGCATGTCTCTGCATTCAAATTCTATTCCAAGGCTCTCCTGGCCAGCCTCCCTACTTGCACCCTTCGTAGACCCATCCAAAACTCTGTTGCCCGTATCCTAATTCCCACCAAGTCCCATTCACCCATCACCCCTGTTCTCCTTGTTTCAAATCCCTCCATGGCCTCAGCCCTCCCTATCTCTGTAACCTCCTCCAACCCAGGACCCTCCCAGATCTCTGCGCTCCTCCAATTCTGGCCTCTTGCACGTCCCCCGATTTTAATCACTCCACCATTGGCGGCTGTGCCTTCAGCTGCCTGGGCCCTAAGCTCTGGAATTCCCTCCCTAAACCTCTCCGCCTCTCTCTCCTCCTTTAAGATGCTCCTTAAAGCCTATGGGGGCAAAATTGGTTCCCCCGTGCCCGAAATTCACTGGTAGCGCCCCAAGAGCGAGGCAGGGCGCTTCTGGAAGCACTCCTCTTCCCTCTTGGGGCGCTGCAAGTGAATATTGCGGCGCTATGTGCCGCGATACTGCAGGCCTTCCTCCCCTTCTTAAAGGGGAGGGGCCTAGCATGGCGCGACCCACGGCCCAGCTGGGCCACCAGGGATCGGAGAGCTGGCAAAATAGCCTGGCACTGAAGAGAAGTGTCGGGCTCACGGAGCGCAGCCGACACTCCGCGGGGTGGGGGGCTCCACAGGAGGCTGGGGACGGCAACGGGGGCAGGTGCTGGCAGGAAGCCAGCAACAAAAATGGCCGCCCGGCACCTCCCTTTTAATTTGCGCCGCCCCGGCCGCACATACGGCCCCTTGACCCTGTCGGTCATAGCGTCCGGTGGTAAGTCAGGGGGCGCTACCGAAGATCGCGGCCAGGGCGTGAGCAGGGCACTGCGCATGGCGATGACAACATCACCGGAGGTGCAGCGCAGCAGGGCGCTAACGGTTACTGCCGCTGCTAACCTCCCACTGAATTTTGCGGGAGGCATTAGCGGCACCGCAAATTAAACTTGCCACAGAAAATTGAGTCTTGTCATTTCAGTCTAAGTACCCTTTTGACAATGTGATACATAGAATCCTAGAATAGTACAGCACAGAAGGAGGCCATTCAGCCCATCGAGTCTGGCTCTTTCGAAGAGCAATCCAGCTAGTCCCACTCCCCCTGCTCTTTCCCGCCATTGCCCTGCAATTTTTTCTCCTTCAAGTATTTATCCAATTCCCTTTTCAAGGCTACTATTGACTCAGTCTCCACCGCCCTATCAGGCAGCGCATTCCAAATCCTAACCACTCGTTGCATAAAAAAGTTTTTCCTCCTGTCGCCTCTGGTTCTTTTGCCAATCACCTTAAACCTGTGCCCTCTGGTTATCGACCCCTCAGCCACTGGAAACAGTTTCTCTTTATTTACTCTATCTAAATCCTTCATGATTTAAACACAAGAACATATTACAGATTACTTAATTTATCCATTGTGAGCAGGGTTCAAACCTTGGTGAGAAAACACCATTTCAAGTCCAACGGCTTAACCACTCGACTCGCACAGCTATGCTAATTATTGCCAAACAACCTCGCTGACACTGAAGATTGAACTATTACAAAAGTGTAATCTCAATCTTTAAGGTTTTAATTGTTGTTGGAGATATTAAAAATGTAAAATTTTAAAAAAGTTTAAAACTTTTCCTTTCTCTCTATTCCTCTCTCTGTACCTGAGTTGACATTGAATTCACTCACCCTAACTTACATTTTCTGCTCAGTCACTGTTTATTTCCCAATCCTTCAATCTGATTGGTTAAGGAGATACCCAGTTGCGTGCCCTGTTAACTCAGGTTCTAGATGCTCCCTTTCCCTCGCTGCGCCGTTATCAGCTCGGACTTTCAGCAACTTGCACACAAAAATCTAATATGCAAGGGCATGTCTAACTAACGGCAGCTGCCATTCGATGCCCTGCTACAGTGAATTATGGCCCAATATCTCCCTATATAAAAAAAGACTTGCATTTCTGCAGCGCCTTTCATGATCACCGGATGTCCCAAAGTGCTTTACAGCCAATGAAGTACTTTTTGAAGTGTAGTCACTGTTGTATTGTGGGAAACGTGGCAGCCAATTTGCGCACAGCAAGCTCCCACAAACAGCAACCTGATAATGATTTTTAGTGATGTTGATTGAGGGATAAATATTGGCCCCAGGACAAACTCCCCTGCTCTTCTTCGAAATAGCGCCATGGGATCTTTTACATCCACCTGTGAGAGCAGACAGGGCCTCGGTTTAACGTCTCATCTGAAAGACGACACCTCTGACAGTGCAGCGCTCCCTCAGCACTGTACTGGGAGTGTCAGCCTGGATTTTTGTGCTCAAGTCTCTTGGAGTGGGACTTGAACCCACAACCTTTTGACTCAGAGGCAAGGGTGCTGCCCACTGAGCCACCGCTGACACAGCTTATATGGCTTGGTGTCAAATTTTGTTTGAGAATCGCTCCTGTGAAGCGTCTTGGGACGTTTTACTACGTTAAAGGCGCTATATAAGTGAAAGTTGTTCTTTTTGGCTGTAAAGTGGCTTGGCCTGTCTGGAGGTGGTGAAAGGCGCTCTCTAGATGCAAGTCTGTATTTCTGAGAGTGTGCAGCGCGGTGGGGGTATGGCTCGTGTGCGAAGGTTTCTTTATTGTTGCCAAAAATTCACTGAAAGACGAAAGTTAAAACACAGAAGTAAACGGAAGAAAAGTTATAAAGAAAGTTTGGATGTCTGATTTGCATTCAGGAAACATCCAGATTGCCCACTCAGGAAACTGGATTTTCCAGTCCAAACCTACCCTGAGGGTTTGTGAGGCCCACGTTCGGTCGAATTTCTGGGATCTCCCGGCAACACCGCATACCAGTGGGTGCTGTCCCTGGTCAGTGTTTGCTGGTTTATAATATATTGTACAGTGACTTTTAACATCTTTCATTGACTTAGAACTGTTTTCATAACTTCAGAAATGTTCTGGGACGCCAGTGGAGGGGATAAGAATCGCACAGGCAGAATCTGAATGCAGCATTTGCTTCTGGAGACTGCAGCTTACCTGTCAGCACCGAGGGGGAAGGGAAAATGCGGCCATCACTGCAGGAGACATTTGTAATGGTGTCTTTGAGCAAATGCGGCAAGCCCATCACACACCCCCTCAGACGTCATCATTGATATCCAATCCCATTCAAAGTATGGGCACACAAAGAGCAGGTCCGTTTTTTACCGAGTGCATAAGCCATTGCAGAACAGAAAGGCAGAGGAGGAACTTTCTACACACACTCAATCTCGGAGACTGTTCTCTGCCCTAAACAAACATACCAAGAGCATTTGTTGCAAGGACTTATTGAAGGATTTTAATTACAAAAGGATTTGAACATTACAGTGAATCAGAAAAAAACACCCAAGACAAGCCATTAAAAAGTGGCCAGCAATCAAGGGAGGTTTTAACTGTCTGACAACAGGATGTCTTCAGAAAAGGTAAGGAGGTTTACATTACTAACTCTTATGTTTTGGCGATGGTGTTTCACCCCCCAGCAGTATTTAAAAAGAAATGTGTAACTTCTTTGAGGCTCTAAATTGTTTAGGATCGTTAAACTATCAAGACCAGTAAGTGGGAGTGAATTTGCTCTTGACAGTATTCTTTGTGTTTGAAAGTCGCTGTGCCTGGGAGCAGCAGGGAAAGAGGAGGGAAAGAGGCGGTGGTAGTGATTGGGAGTAGGCAGTGAGTGAGGGGCTGATTGAATCTAATGGTGTGAATGATGTGTCTGTACAGTCAGGGGGGAGCTAAATATTACTCACTGTGGCCTGTCTGGAGGAAGAGAAGGAAACACAATGGCCTGGGCAGGAGTTCATGTTACATAGAAACATAGAAGATAATGAACAGATAAAGCAATTCAAAGCCAAGGAACTTTTTTTTAAAAAAAGGCAAAGCACGAGGAAGATTTTAACAGGATTGGGATCAATGACTCTAAGGTAAAGTGTTGGATCCGGAAGGTTCACTCCAGTTACCAAGAATATCTTGCAATGCTGGAAGGGCGAGGCCATTCTCTCAGATGTAAAGTAAAGTTAGTTCAAGATTTGAAGAAGGGTCAAACCCGAAACGTCAACTCAAATTTCTCTCCACGGATGTTGCCTGACTTGCTGAGTTTTTCCAGCATTTTCTGTTGTTATTTTAGTTCAAGAACTGGTTGTGTTAATGATAGGGGCGAGAAGTCCAAGAGTCATTCTGCGACTCCTCGGAAAACAAAAGGCACCAACGTGCCACCAGAGTTCAGAGGTCATTGTATTGAGGCCACAACCAGAAGACAAGAATCTCCTGTTTATTTTCAATGGGCTAATATAACTCTCACACACAGGAATACAGCACACTCGCCAATTTCAATCGGGATTTAAATCCCACTGGACCAAAATTCAACAAGAATGAAAATAATAAACGAAATGTCTATTTGTGTATAATGCAAAAATAGTTCACAGAAATCCCACAGTGCAGATAGAGGCCATTTCAGCCCATTGAGCCTGCTCCGGCACATATCCCACCTGATCCCCGTAACCCCTACACCAACACATATCCCACCCTATCCCCGTAACCCCACGTATTTAATCCCCCTAACACTAAGGGTCAATTTATCATAGCCAATCAACCTAACCCGCACATCTTTGGACTGTGGGAGGAAACCGGAGCACCCGGAGGAAACCCACGCAAACACGGGGAGAATGTACAAACTCCACACAGACAGTCACCCGAGGCCGGATTCGAACCCGGGTCCCTGGCGCTGTGAGGCAACAGTGCTAACCACTATGCCACCGTTCTGATTGAAAGAATGGCTCCCCTTTACTTAATGCCCATTTATGTATATAATACCAGATGTAAAGTCAGTTCAAAAACTGGTGATATTCATTAAAAGGGGCGAGCGGTCTAAATATAATTTATATATATTTAAAAATAGTTAGGTGACGAGCAGAGCACCACAAAACTCCCCCCCCTTCACACCAGAATATTCAGGCAGCTCCTCACCCACTGAATCCCCTGGGAACAAACCTGCGGAAAGTTTGCCAACTGGAAAAGCGGATTAGTGATCAGTAAAATCCCACCTTCAGCGCATCTTGCAAAATACCGTCTCTGAGCAGACTTTAAAAGTCTGGGCAAAAACTAATCAATTTCACATTGGGTGGAAAGAGTTCGGAGTCAATTCAGAGGATCTGTTGCAATCTGGTCCCTTTATTCACTGTTATATCGCACAGTCTATCTATATGCGGACAACTGCACTTTAGTTGATCACATAAAGAAAGCTGGGAACTGTCAATGAATGAATCATTTGTGCATTGAGTTACTGTGGCTCAGTATTTCCAGCATTTTTCTGTTTTGGGTTCGCTGCTCTCTATCCCGTCTCATACATTTAAACACTGCACAGGAAGACATTTTAAAATAGCATTTCCGCTTCGAATTTTAGTGGAATATGAAAATGTAACTGTTTTAAGCCATTTTGTAGATTTAATATGAAGCAATCTGCAGGCGATAGACTAGTTGTGCGGCCTCAGGTAGTGCAGCAGGGAGTGTGCAGTGTGTACGTGAGCCAGTTTGCGTTTACTGCTCCAGTTCATCCGAGGCCACTCCACAACTACCTTCCTGGTAAATCTTCATCCACTTTTACCTTAGATTTCAGGAATGTGTAACTTTTCCCTCCCCTCTGTCATCGTTAGCACTTTGCATCCGAACTATTCTCAAATCTCTTTGCAACTTATAACTTGAACCCCAGTGTGTGTACATGCCTCTTTGTGTCTGCTTACATTAAGCAACACAAATCCTTTAAAGTTGGTTGGCCTATAACTAAATGGGGGGGGGGGTGGTATATAATTACTGATTTTTAGTGTGCTATTTTGATTATTGGTTTACAATAAATCTATTGTAGTTAGTGATATATCACTTGAAATGTGTGTTTTTTTGAAAGATTAAGGTTTAATTTAATCAATAATTATATACCCCCCAAATTTAGTTATAAGCCAACAGATTTAAAGGAATTGTGTTGCTTAATGTAAACATACACAAACATGTACATGCACTGGTGTTTAAGTTATAATGAAAGTGATTTTAATCATTTCCAGCATTGATTTATTTTTCTTATCTTATGTAAGCAGAGTTGAGACAGCAATTACTGGGTGATGTGAAGGGGAAGTGTGGTCGCTAAGTCATGTGAAAGGAATAATAGAGCTTGAGTGCTTTCAGGGATCTGTTGCTATAGCAACAATGAATTTCATAAATTCTTAATCAGCAAAATCCACATCTAAGTCCATCAACTAGACCAGAAAAAAACCCTTCACTCAACCGAATTAACACCGTGAGGCATTTATTATAAGGGTACTTTACCCATAAAACAATGAGATCCATTTCCTGATTAACATCATGTCATACCAATTAAATATGTATCGACTCTTCATTTCATATACAAGGACTGGGGATAATTGTACCCTTTAGGTTGGTCAGTTCTGTGCTGTGTGTGGTGTTAACAGTCACATCCAGAAAGCTGGAGCGAAATCAGGTGCTCATCTACCACTGAATTAGTCACAGCGAATATTTCGAATAAACGGTTTGCTTACATTTTTTAATTAAATACCGCAATAAAAGAAAACGGTTACATTTTTAAATGGATCTACCTTGATGTAGTTTCCAACTGTACCATGGCGGAAAAAATAATAAATTGATAATCAAAATAGTACAACATTAAAAATCAATAATTATATACCCCCCAAATGTAGTTGTAAACCAACAAGATTTAAAGGTTTTGTGCTGCTTAATGTAAAGATACACAGACATGTATTTGCACTGGTGTTTAAGTTATAAGTTGCAAAGAGATTTGAGAAGAGTAAAGTGCTAACAATGACAGCAGGGACAGAAAAGTGATTCCTGAAATCGAAGATAAAAGTGGCTGATAATTTTCCAGGAAGGTAGTTGTGGAGTGGCAGTGGATGAGCTGGAGAAATGCACGCACTTGCTCACGTACACACTGCACTGTTCCTGGTGCTTGCTGTGTTACCGGGCGCTGTGAAATACAGCCTTGGCGTCATCACCTGCAACTAGAAGTTGGAGGTCATTTTGCGAGGCTGCATTGGCACTACAGCTTGGTGCTTCAATACTCTAGTCTGATTTTCCAATCCACGTTGGCCACTATAGTGTCAGCCGTGACTCAGTGGGTAGCACCCTCGCTTCCAAGTCAGAATGTTGCGAGTTCAAGTCCCATTCAAGAGACTTGATCCCAAAATCTAGGCTGATGCTCCAGCGCAGTGCTGAGGGAATGCTGCACTGCCGGAGGTGCCGTCTTTCGGCTGAGACGTTAAACCGTGGCCCGTCTGCTCTCTCAGGTGAACGTAAAAGATCCCATGGCATCATTTTGAAGAAGAGCGGGGTTGGGGGGGGGGGGTGGGGAGTTCTCCCCAGTGTCCCGCCAATATTTATCCCTAAAAACAGATGATCTGGTCATTATCATATTGCTGTTTGTGGGATCTTGCTGTGCGCAAATTGGCTGCTGCGTTTCCTACATTACAACAGTGACTCCACTTCAAAAAGTACTTCATTGGCTGTAAAGCGCTTTGGGACGTCCGGTGATTGTGAACGGCGCAAGCCTTTCTTTCACTATGGCTATGTGCTGGGAGCACAGTATCACAAAATAATCCATCTTATATCAACAGAAAAATAGTCAAATGGGAGAAATGGCAAAAGAAGCATGTGTCACGGTGGGGTGGCATCGTACAACAGATCCCGCAAATTTCTACAATTACAGCTCTGATGTAATTTGCTGCCCCCATTATGCAATTTGGCATAAAACCTCTCGGAGGCCCGAGTGACGCTGAGCACTATCAGATTGCTGCAGCAAAGTCACTTGACTTGCCCGCACGCAGGACATCGCCAAGGTTAAAAGGACAAGATATATCAGGAGGTAGTGATTAAGTTACGTTTGAGGACTGTCAGGGAGAAATGTATTTGGTACGTTTACTTAATGTGGTATTAAACAATTATGGAGAGAGAAATTAATCCCCTTCACAGGATCATAGAATGGTTACAGCACAGGAGGAGGCCATTCAGCCCATCGAGCCCATGCCAGCTCTCAGCAAGAGTGCTTCAGCTAATCCCACTCCTCTACCCTTTCCCCGTAGCCCTGCAAATTTTTTTCCTTCAGGTACTTATCCAATTCCCTTTTGAAAGCCGTGATTGAATCTGCCTCCACCACCCTTTCAGGCAGTGCATTCCAGATCCTAACCACTCGCTGCATAAAAAGTTTTTCCTCGTGTCGCCTTTGGTTCTTTTGCCAATTACCTCAAATCTGTGTCCTCTGGTTCTTGACCCTTCCGCCAATGGGAACAGTTTCTCTCTATCTACTCTGTCCCGACCCCTCATGATTTTGAAATCCCCTTCGGTGGGGATTTTAGTTGCCGGTTTCCGGTGGGAAATCGCTAGTTTCGGTTTGTTATGAGGCCATGGCGCTTTCAACTGCTGTGCCTCATCAACATGGGATGCGCTGGAAGCAACTGTTGGCCACCGGAAAAATTGGGTGGACCATGACTGCCCGCTGCTTCTCGGGGACGGGGACTCAGGTGGGGGTCCCGCAGTAGGGAGTGGGAGGGAGGGGTTTGGTGTCTGGGGTGAGGGAGGCCTAAACCTTCCTTGTGGGGCCCGCAGGAGTACCCCTGCTCCTCCTGGCCCCACATAAAGGAAAAGTGAAAACACGAACCTGGGTAAGGCCTGTGCAGCTCTCCCATCCCCTTCACACCTGGTGAGAAAGTCAAGCCAGCTTCCCCACTTGGGCTGAAGTTAAAATCGCTATCGGGGCCCAATGATGTTATTGGATCCTGGCGGCTTTGGATGGGCGGCTTAACCGCCTGTCCCGAAGTGTCTGTTAAAATTGTAAACGGCCCGGCCCAGACAGCTTAAGGCGGGGACACAACCCGGGTTATTTTAAATGCCCACATGCCTTGTTTCCACCAGCCGGGAAGGGTTAAAATCCGTCCCCCAGCTCTCTCACATTTCTCAAAAGTTGTTCTTATATTATTCTTTTAAATTGGACGGCAGAAGCCCCCGCACCCTTCCGCCAGCACCTGGAGTTTTTGCTGTTTAACGCCTTTCCGTCGTCAGGTGGAGGACACAAGTCAAACTGGGTCTGCGAGCCTGTTGCTCAGGACAGTCTCTGCATTTAACACAAACAGCGAGTGAGAGGCAATCCCTGGTGCTGCAATTAAAGGAATAGAAACACCGTTTAAGTGTAGCTACATGTGCCATGGAACTCTGACTGCATTTAAGTCGCGATATGGAAATGACAAATGGGACATAATTTACATTGTGACGTGGACCAGGAAAAGCAGAACGCAAATAGAGACTCTTGACCTTTTGTCTGCTGCGTGCCCATATTTATTTTTCTTCCTGCTCCTGCTTGTAATTAAGGCCATAGTCATGCAATTCCATTGTTAAATGGGAGGGAATCTGGCTCCACAATTTAAGGTTTAACTGAGAACACGACAGCAGCTTGCGAGACCCGTGAACTGTGAGTCGCCAATGTGGGTCTGCCGAAGTCAGGCCACACATCAGCCAGCCATTGACTCGTGCTATCAACGTTAAACCACCTTGGGAATGTATAATGTATGGCAACTCGGGTCAATTATTGGAGTCCCACTGGGATCGCGTTCATAGTCATGGCACGGTGTCATAAGAACATAAGAAATAGGAGCAGGAATAGGCCACTTGGCCCCTCGGGCCTGCTCCCTCCCCTTGGAGATAATCAGCACCTCCTGCCAGTTGACCTGGGCTTCACAAATATCAGATGGGGATATTGCAGTAATGTGACCAATCCTGGGGAATATAATGTATTTGGAAACTTTAAAAACAGCTTTCAGGCTCTAGGATATAGAACTTACACTTATTTATTTTTAAGTTGTTGTTCAGCTCCAGCGCGGTTTCAGGTGGGTGAAAATCCCTCCACAAAGTGAGTAATGATGTTTAAAGAGTAGCGTCAGTGATGCCGGGAAGGGGCAAGAGACACAACTACATCTCAATTTTGTCCTGTTGACATCAGATACAAGCAAGGATGATGTTTTAATACATCTGAAATCAAACAATGTCATTGAATTGGGTATTGTGACTAATGAAAAAATGTTTCCCGAGGATGACAGAGCTCCTTTGATAGTCAACTGCAATGGGTGGTCTTCTGAATCCTTTAGAATGCGAACTTCAAACTGATACAGAGGGAACAAATACCCCTTTCAACAGAATGTCTTTAGTTGCTCGAAGCTCTGGAATTCCCTCCCTAAACCTCTCCACCGCTCTCTTCTCCTTTAAGACTCTCCTTAAAACCTCCCTCTTTGACCACGCTTTTGGTCACCTGTCCTAATGTCTCCTTCTGTGGCTTGGTGTCAGAGTCCTGCTCAGGCCACCCATATAAAATTGCAGTCGGGTCCTGATGATGTTATCAGGACTTGACATGTGTATCTATAAAAGGACCCACTGGATTTACTACTAAACCCCAACATTGGACCCACTGGATCTACTACTAAACCCCAACATTAACCATTCTTCCTGCTTTGGCAGGAGCTAAAGATACTTCCTCACAACAACAACAACTTGCATTTATATAGTAACTTTAACACAGTAAGTTAAGGTGCCTTTGTATTTGTTGATTTACATTGGGGCTGGTACACTGGCCTCCCTGAGACTGTGGCTGTCAGGGCGAGGCTGGTTCTGGACCCAAGTGCAGAGACGAGGCTTGAGGCAGGTATAAAGTTCAAACAAAGTACTTTACTTAATAAACACAAAGATACAATTACACTTTAGAAGCTCTGACAAGCACCCACTTGGCACAAAGGCTTATCAAGACTGAGCACAGAGAAGGGGAAAAACAGAACTAATATACTACAAATCACAGGTGAAACTCATAAGCCCAATAACAGTCAATTAGGGATTTAACACAGGGGTAACCACTCATGAAGGTGCCACCTAGGGGTTACTAGGAGAACTAACCGGCACCCTCACAGTGGCGACTCAGTTAGCCAAGGTGGGAGAGGAAGAACCATGAAGATTGGAGGAAAAAGTGTACTCAGTCCCGTGTGGCCAGTGGCCGGGGGATGGGGGGCGGGGAAGTTGTCAGGGCCAACTTTATGGGCAAATTTGTACTTTAGTTATAAAAATGTTGCAGTTTTTGAGAGGTACATTGTGAGGTGGGTGAGGAATAGTCTTGGGGGCTGTATTCTTAAATTATGCTAGAATGCTGTTTCGTAGAATGTGATTGGGGGGAAAATTGAAACTAAGGATAATTGATGGATAATAGCAGAAAGTGACCAATCAGAAAGAAAAAAAGTACAGAACCAATGGGGAAGAAGAAACTATTAGAGACCTCTCCCTTCCCACTGTCCAGGGCCCCAAACACCCCTTCCAGGTGAAACAGCGATTCACTTGTACTTCTTCCAATCTAGTGTACTGTATTCGCTGCTCACGATGCGGTCTCCTCTACATTGGGGAGACCAAACGCATTTTGGGTGATCGCTTTGCTGAACACCTTCATTCAGGCAAGAGTGACCCTGAGCTTCCGGTTACTTGCCACTTTAATTCTCCATCCCACTCCTACTCTGACCCCTCTGTCCTTGGCCAGCTACACTGTTCCTCGAGCTTGCATTGAGCTTCATTGGAACAACACCCCATCTTTCTACTAGGCACTTTACAGATTTCTGACCTTAATATTGAGTTTAACAACTTTAGACCTCAACCTTACTGCAATTATATAGGGCCCTGGTGAGACCACACCTGGAGTATTGTGTATAGTTTTGGTCTCCTTACCTGAGGAAGGATATACTTGCCATAGAGGGAGTGCAACGAAGGTTCACCAGACTGGTTCCTGGGATGGGGGGATTGTCCTATGAGGAGAGATTGAGTAGACTAGGCCTATATTCTCTAGAGATTAGAAAAATGAGAGGTGATCTCATTGATACTTATAAAATTCTTCCAGGGCTTGACAGGGTAGATGCAGGGAGGATGTTTCCCCTGGCTGGGGAGTCTAGAACCATGGGTCACAGTCTCAGAATAAGGGGTTGGCCATTTAGGACTGAGATGAGGAGAAATTTCTTCGCTCAGAGGGTGGTGAATCTTTGGAATTCTCTACCCCAGAGGGCTGTGGAGGCTCAGTCGTTGAGTATATTCAAGACAGAGATCGATAGATTTTTGGATATTAAGCGAATCAAGGAATATGGGGATAGTGCAGGAAAGTGGAGTTGAGGTAGAAGATCAGCCATGATCTTATTGAATGGCAGAGCAGGCTCGAGGGGCCAAATGGCCGACTCCTGCTCCTATTTCTTATGTTCTTAACCAGCACTCCCATTCTCTCTCAGACAGCAGGTGCAGGTAATGGAGGATGGCTCCACCAGAGCCACTGGGAGTGGAGGAGGTGTGGGCTGGTGCTCGGGGTGGAGGAGGTGTGGACTGGTGCTTGAGGTGGAGGAGGTGTGGGCTGGGGCTCGGGGTGGAGGAGGTGTGGGCTGGTGCTCGGGGTGGAGGAGGTGTGGGCTGGTGCTTGGGGTGGGGGAGGTGTGGGCTGGTGCTCGGGGTGGAGGAGGTGTGGGCTGGTGCTCGGGGTGGAGGAGGTGTGGGCTGGGGCTCGGGGTGGAGGAGGTGTGGGCTGGTGCTCGGGGTGGAGGAGGTGTGGGCTGGTGCTTGAGGTGGGGGAGGTGTGGGCTGGGGCTCGGGGTGGAGGAGGTGTGGGCTGGTGCTCGGGGTGGAGGAGGTGTGGGCTGGTGCTTGAGGTGGGGGAGGTGTGGGCTGGGGCTCGGGGTGGGGGAGGTGTGGACTGGTGCTTGAGGTGGGGGAGGTGTGGGCTGGGGCTCGGGGTGGGGGAGGTGTGGGCTGGTGCTCGGGGTGGAGGAGGTGTGGACTGGTGCTCGGGGTGGAGGAGGTGTGGACTGGTGCTCGGGGTGGGGGAGGTGTGGACTGGTGCTCGGGGTGGAGGAGGTGTGGGCTGGTGCTCGGGGTGGAGGAGGTGTGGGCTGGTGCTCAGGGTGGAGGAGGTGTGGGCTGGTGCTTGAGGTGGGGGAGGTGTGGGCTGGTGCTCGGGGTGGGGGAGGTGTGGGCTGGTGCTTGAGGTGGGGGAGGTGTGGGCTGGGGCTCGGGGTGGGGGAGGTGTGGGCTGGTGCTTGAGGTGGGGGAGGTGTGGGCTGGGGCTCAGGGTGGGGGAGGTGTGGGCTGGTGCTCGGGGTGGAGGAGGTGTGGACTGGGGCTCGGGGTGGAGGAGGTGTGGACTGGTGCTTGAGGTGGGGGAGGTGTGGGCTGGTGCTCGGGGTGGGGGAGGTGTGGGCTGGTGCTTGAGGTGGGGGAGGTGTGGGCTGGGGCCCGGGGTGGGGGAGGTGTGGGCTGGTGCTCGGGGTGGAGGAGGTGTGGACTGGGGCTCGGGGTGGAGGAGGTGTGGACTGGTGCTTGAGGTGGGGGAGGTGTGGGCTGGGGCTCGGGGTGGGGGAGGTGTGGGCTGGTGCTCAGGGTGGAGGAGGTGTGGACTGGGGCTCGGGGTGGAGGAGGTGTGGACTGGTGCTCGGGGTGGAGGAGGTGTGGGCTGGTGCTTGAGGTGGGGGAGGTGTGGGCTGGGGCTCGGGGTGGAGGAGGTGTGGGCTGGTGCTTGAGGTGGAGGAGGTGTGGACTGGTGCTCGGGGTGGAGGAGGTGTGGGCTGGGGCTCGGGGTGGAGGAGGTGTGGGCTGGTGCTTGAGGTGGGGGAGGTGTGGGCTGGGGCTCGGGGTGGGGGAGGTGTGGGCTGGGGCTCGGGGTGGGGGAGGTGTGGGCTGGTGCTTGAGGTGGGGGAGGTGTGGGCTGGTGCTCGGGGTGGGGGAGGTGTGGGCTGGGGCTCGGGGTGGGGGAGGTGTGGGATGGTGCTTGAGGTGGAGGAGGTGTGGGCTGGGGCTCGGGGTGGGGGAGGTGTGGGATGGTGCTCGGGGTGGGGGAGGTGTGGACTGGGGCTCGGGGTGGGGGAGGTGTGGGCTGGTGCTCGGGGTGGAGGAGGTGTGGGATGGTGCTCGGGGTGGGGGAGGTGTGGACTGGGGCTCGGGGTGGGGGAGGTGTGGGCTGGTGCTCGGGGTGGGGGAGGTGTGGGCTGGTGCTCGGGGTGGAGGAGGTGTGGGCTGGTGCTCGGGGTGGGGGAGGTGTGGGCTGGTGCTTGAGGTGGGGGAGGTGTGGGCTGGTGCTTGAGGTGGGGGAGGTGTGGGCTGGTGCTTGAGGTGGGGGAGGTGTGGGCTGGTGCTCGGGGTGGAGGAGGTGTGGGCTGGTGCTTGAGGTGGGGGAGGTGTGGGCTGGTGCTCGGGGTGGGGGAGGTGTGGGCTGGTGCTCGGGGTGGGGGAGGTGTGGGCTGGTGCTCGGGGTGGGGGAGGTGTGGGCTGGTGCTCGGGGTGGAGGAGGTGTGGGCTGGTGCTCGGGGTGGGGGAGGTGTGGGCTGGTGCTTGAGGTGGGGGAGGTGTGGGCTGGTGCTCGGGGTGGGGGAGGTGTGGGCTGGGGCTCGGGGTGGGGGAGGTGTGGGATGGTGCTTGAGGTGGAGGAGGTGTGGGCTGGGGCTCGGGGTGGAGGAGGTGTGGGCTGGGGCTCGGGGTGGGGGAGGTGTGGGCTGGGGCTCGGGGTGGAGGAGGTGTGGGCTGGTGCTCGGGGTGGGGGAGGTGTGGGCTGGTGCTTGAGGTGGGGGAGGTGTGGGATGGTGCTCGGGGTGGGGGAGGTGTGGGATGGTGCTCGGGGTGGAGGAGGTGTGGGATGGTGCTCGGGGTGGGGGAGGTGTGGGATGGTGCTCGGGGTGGGGGAGGTGTGGGCTGGGGCTCGGGGTGGGGGAGGTGTGGGATGGTGCTCGGGGTGGAGGAGGTGTGGGCTGGTGCTCGGGGTGGGGGAGGTGTGGGATGGTGCTCGGGGTGGGGGAGGTGTGGGCTGGGGCTCGGGGTGGGGGAGGTGTGGGATGGTGCTCGGGGTGGGGGAGGTCTGGACTGGTGCTCGGGGTGGGGGAGGTGTGGGATGGTGCTCGGGGTGGGGGAGGTGTGGGCTGGTGCTCGGGGTGGGGGAGGTGTGGGCTGGTGCTCGGTGGAGGAGGTGTGGACTGGGGCTCAGGGTGGAGGAGGTGTGGGCTGGGGCTCGGGGTGGGGGAGGTGTGGGCTGGTGCTCGGGGTGGAGGAGGTGTGGGCTGGGGCTCGGGGTGGGGGAGGTGTGGGCTGGGGCTCAGGGTGGAGGAGGTGTGGGCTGGGGCTCGGGGTGGGGGAGGTGTGGACTGGGGCTCAGGGTGGAGGAGGTGTGGGCTGGGGCTCAGGGTGGAGGAGGTGTGGGCTGGTGCTCGGGGTGGGGGAGGTGTGGACTGGGGCTCGGGGTGGAGGAGGTGTGGGCTGGGGCTCGGGGTGGGGGAGGTGTGGGCTGGTGCTCGGGGTGGGGGAGGTGTGGGCTGGGGCTCGGGGTGGAGGAGGTTTGGGCTGGGGCTCGGGGTGGGGGAGGTGTGGGCTGGGGCTCAGGGTGGAGGAGGTGTGGGCTGGGGCTCAGGGTGGAGGAGGTGTGGGCTGGTGCTCGGGGTGGAGGAGGTGTGGGCTGGGGCTCGGGGTGGAGGAGGTGTGGGCTGGGGCTCGGGGTGGGGGAGGTGTGGGCTGGTGCTCGGGGTGGAGGAGGTGTGGACTGGGGCTCGGGGTGGAGGAGGTGTGGGCTGGGGCTCGGGGTGGAGGAGGTGTGGGCTGGGGCTCGGGGTGGGGGAGGTGTGGGCTGGTGCTTGAGGTGGGGGAGGTGTGGGCTGGGGCTCGGGGTGGGGGAGGTGTGGGCTGGGGCTCAGGGTGGAGGAGGTGTGGGCTGGGGCTCAGGGTGGAGGAGGTGTGGGCTGGTGCTCGGGGTGGAGGAGGTGTGGGCTGGGGCTCGGGGTGGAGGAGGTGTGGGCTGGTGCTCGGGGTGGAGGAGGTGTGGGCTGGTGCTTGGGGTGGGGGAGGTGTGGGCTGGGGCTCAGGGTGGAGGAGGTGTGGGCTGGTGCTTGGGGTGGGGGAGGTGTGGGCTGGGGCTCAGGGTGGAGGAGGTGTGGGCTGGTGCTCGGGGTGGGGGAGGTGTGGGCTGGTGCTCGGGGTGGAGGAGGTGTGGGGTGGGGGAGGTGTGGGCTGGTGCTCGGGGTGGGGGAGGTGTGGGCTGGTGCTCGGGGTGGAGGAGGTGTGGGCTGGGGCTCGGGGTGGGGGAGGTGTGGGCTGGGGCTCGGGGTGGGGGAGGTGTGGGCTGGTGCTCGGGGTGGGGGAGGTGTGGGCTGGGGCTCGGGGTGGAGGAGGTGTGGGCTGGGGCTCGGGGTGGAGGAGGTGTGGGCTGGGGCTCGGGGTGGGGGAGGTGTGGGCTGGGGCTCAGGGTGGAGGAGGTGTGGGCTGGGGCTCGGGGTGGAGGAGGTGTGGGCTGGGGCTCGGGGTGGAGGAGGTGTGGGCTGGGGCTCAGGGTGGAGGAGGTGTGGGCTGGGGCTCGGGGTGGAGGAGGTGTGGGCTGGTGCTTGGGGTGGAGGAGGTGTGGACTGGTGCTTGAGGTGGGGACACAGCCGTTGGGGTGGTCCACACCCCTGGGGTCGACCTGCCTTTCTTTCCACACAGTCCCGGGCCACAGGAGCCTTCTCTTTCCTGCCCTCTATTGTAAACACTTAAACCTCCTCTGGTCCCATCATTTGTTTCTCTACTTGTCTCATTATCACCTCCTCTTGCCTTGCACCATCAGTTTGGTTTTTTAATCGCTCCCACCCTCCACCCCATCACAAACCTTCCCCTCTTGTTTTTCTGCCCCCTTTCCCTGGCTCTGTATCACCTCTAACATCGTCCAGTTCTGATGAAAGGTCATTGACCTGAACCGTTACCTCGGTTTCTCTCTGCACAGATGCTGCCTGACCTGCCGAGTCTTCCCAGCATTTTCTATTTTCCTTTCACATATTTTGCTTTTGTTTTGAAGCTATTAGAAACTCGACTTTTTCACAAAAAAAGGGGAAAAGAAAAAAGAAAGACTTGCATTTATGTAGCACCTTTCATGGCCTCAGGACATCCCAAAATACTTTGTAGCGAATGATGAACATATGAAGTGTGGTCACTGTTGTAATGTAGGAAACCCGGCAGCCAATTTGCGCACAGCAAACTCCCACAAACAGCAGTGTGATCATTAGCAGAGAATCTGCTTTTAGGTGTTGGTTGAGGGATAAGTATTAGCCAGGACACCGGGGAGAACTCCCCGTGCTCTTCTTCAAAATAGTGCCAAGGGATCATTTACGTCCACCCGACGGGGCCTCGGTTTAATGTCTCATCCAAAAGACGGCACCTCCGACAGTGCGGCACTCCCTTAATACTGCACTTAGATTTTTGTGCTCAAGTCTCTGGAGTGGGGACTATGAACCCATAACCTCTGACTCAGAGACAAGGGTGCTTCCCACTGAGGCATGGCTGACAAAGATATCCAATTAAGGGAGCTTCTTAATTAGATGTCAGAGCTCATAATTCCAGCTATGCTTCAAAAATACTGCATGTTTTGTTTTGTGTTGAAATAGAACCTTCATTAAAGTAATCTTATTACTTTACTTAAAAGGAAAGAGTTTTACATTCTCATTTAATTATGACATTTTTAGGAGGATAGGGGAGGGAGTGCATTAATTAGTTGCACAACTGTGCAAGTTTATTGCGTGGGGTTTAATCTGATGTGTTTTTCAATCAATTCAGTGCTTTGTGTTACTAGGGAAGTAAATAAGCAGCTTAATGTACATGCTGAAAACAAGCTGCTTGGAATTTGACAAGTGCAAACAGTTTTTACTGTACCCATTCTGTAATTCTTGCTGAGCCGTAGTGAAGAGATTAAGCAATGTGACCAGCGAGTGGGAAGTTAACCTTTAAACGGTAACAGATGAGAAATTGTTCTGCTAATGAAGCGGAATAAAGATGCAAGAGGACTTTGGCCAATAAACTACGAATGTGGGAGGCTGCAGCAAAGTTGGGGGTTTTGCTCAGGAACGGTCGGTACCCGGCTTTCTCCCCAAGAATAATGTTTCAGTTTGAGGGTAAACTGAAAATAGGAGAAACTTTAATAAAATACAAAATTATTATTAATTGCAACACTGAAATACAAGAAAGAAAAGAATGGAGGGAAGGAAATAAAACAAAAAACCGTGTCCACAAACCAAACATCTGCATCCAATAAAATATCTGAAACCTGCCTCCAGGAAAAGTTTTACTCTGAATCTCACCATGTTCCCAAGTTTCTCCAGGCCTCTGGTCTCTTTCATCGCAGTTCTATGTTTACATTGGCACACAGAGTACAGAATGTGATTTCATCTTTTTTCTTTTAAATTTGTTTCAGAAAATTACTAGGAAGCTAATAACTGCGGTGGGCACGGCGGTGCTGGGGTCGTTGCAGTTTGGATACAACACGGGAGTTATCAATGCTCCACAGAAGGTAAGCTGCTAATCACGGCTTCAATTCAAAAATACAATATTCATTTAAAAACTCAATGGCCCAGAAATTCGGTGGGCTGCACCACCAGTTAGCGCCTAAAGAGGGCACTCAGTGGCTTTAGCGCCACTGGCCACGCCTCCCGCGATATTTAGCGGGGCGCTAATGGCGGTGTTAGCCTGTTGCGCTGCGCCGCCACCAATGACGTCATCGGTGTGCGCAGCGCCCCGCTACCGCCCCGATCGCGATATTTGGTAGCGCCCGCCTCTGTAGCGCCATTCGCAAATCGCACCCGGTTCACGGGGCCTACCTGTGGCGGCAGTGGCGCAAATTAAGGTGGAGGCGCGGGGCGGCCATTTTTTCCGGTGGCCGCCTGCCAGCACCTCTGTCCCCGGCCTCCTGATCCCCCCCCCCCGGGCAGTGCTGGCTGTGTCCCGAGAGCCCGGCACTTCTCCTCGGTGCCGGTGCCTTTTTGCCGGCACTCGCGATCTCTGATCGTGCTGCTGCAGGCCCCTCCCCCTTAAGAAGCGGAGGAAGGCCTGCAGTACGTGCTGCGGCGTGTGGCGCTGCGGCACTTTGCGCTACGATATTCAGTTTCAGTGCCCTAAGAGGGACGCGGGGCGCCTCGAGCAACGCCCCGCGTCCCTCTTGGGGCGTTCAAGCTGAATTTCCGGCGGTCGCAACTGCTCCGATCGCAGCGGTAATTCCCGCGCCCAGGCGAGCTGGGCGCCCCGTTTGCGGATCCACCGAATTTCTCCCCCAATTGGTTTTATAACAGGATTGTGCACTTTGTGGTAAAAATTGAGAAATTCAGTTCACTTGGCATAAGTTATGGTAATAAATGTTAACCACGTTCTGTTAATAGGATTTGAATTCTTCAGTTTTAATGTAGAATAAAATGAAATGTTAAGAGAATGCCGCTTCTATTTATCCCTAGGAGACGGTTTGTTTCTGCAACCACTGTAATATTAGCAGCACCTAGGCTGCATTACTGTGGTGAATATTTCCCCCCTGACGCTTGCAGTTACAGCTTGCAGCCCTTCAGTACCTTGCTCAAGTGGTCATTCTTAAAGTGTGAGCGCAGACAGCGAATGCCAGCAGGTTAATTGGCCGTAGGCTGGCATCATCCTATCTCTTGCTCAGTGTGTGTTCAATTTCCCACAGGGGACAGCGGACAGCGACCCAGAACAGGAACACTGCCCGGTTTCTCCTCCTCATCTCGGAACTGCACAAGTCAACTGTAGGCCTCTGATAAATATATTCTCCGGGCTTTTCACTGCAGCTGAGTTCAGATAATTCAGCACAGACCAGGGACTGATCTAAGACTCTCTGGATATATGGCTCACTGTGATGGTGCAGTTACTCACTACAGGGTAGCTGTGGCGATGAGCAGTGTGTCAGTGATAACCAAAGGTGGTGAATACAAAGTGTATTCATGATAGGGGAACTTCTCACCCAGAGCTTGCAGGGAAATACTCACAAAACTAGTTGCAACATTAAAAAAAATATACTCAAAATAGTTTGAGTGAAATAGTTTCTGTTAACATCAGCTTGAAGCCATTGGAAGTACAATATTTGGGAATACAGACGTTTTTGGTTATGGTGTGAATCCAACTGGTTTGTAAATTTGTTTCTTAACATAGAGTCATATTGACACAGAAGGAAGCCATTCGGCCCATCGAGTCCATGCCGGCTCTCTGTAGAGCAATCCAGTCAGTCCCATTCCCCCGCTCTATCCCCGTAGCCCTGCAGGTTTATTTCCCTCAAGTGCCTATCCATTCTCCCCTTGAAAACATCGAGTGTCTCCGCTTCCACCACTTCCGTCGGCAGCGAGTTCCAGGTCCTCACCACTCGCTGCGTAAATTTTTTTTCCTCACTTCCCCCCTGTATCTCTTGCCCAAAACCTTAAATCTGTGTCCCCTAGTCCTTGTACCATCAACTAGTGGGAACAGCCTTTCCCCGTCTAGCCTTTCCAAACCCATCATAATCTTGTACACCTCTATCAAATCACCCCTCAACCTCCTTTGCTCTAATGAAAACAAATCCAGCTTCTCCAACCTGTCCTTGTAGCTAAGATCCCCCATCCCCGGAACCATTCTGGTAAATCTCCTCTGCACCCTCTCAAGGGCCTTCACATCCTTCCTAAAGTGTGGTGACCAGAACTGGACGCAATACTCCAGTTGTGGCCTAACCAGCGCTTTATAAAGTTTCAGCATAACTTCTCTACTTTTGTACTCAATACCTCTATGTTGAAGGAACTAATGTAAATTAATATAATTTATTCCCTTCCCTAAATAATGTTGCTGTTTTGATGTCCTTTCCATACACTGTATACAGCAGAGCGGTCGATTGATAATTGGATCAATCAGGTCTCCTGGTGCACAGAGAACAGTGCCTCAGAATGGCATATCAATGGGACCCGATGCAATCAGCAGTGTAGAGAGAGAAGCTTGTAGATCTTATCAGTATTAAATGGATGAAGTTGGTTTTTCAGCTTGTTTTTTGTTATCTCACCAATTCTTCCTATATCTCTTATTGAAAGAGGATGAAGAATGCTAATGCTTTGAAAAGGAAATTCTTATTAAAAATATATTCTAGGCATTTCATAACTCGCTGAAGTTGGTGCTAATATCTTTCTTCTAACACGACTGTAGTTCAACTGTGTTTCCATGATCTGAATCTATTATTAGCATGCTGACTCTGAAATGCAAAATTACTGGGTTAAACACAGTGTTGCACCAAAACCATTTTGGCTAGGAGACAGGAAAACTGGAAGCTGACCGAAGTCACTGGCCTGTCATAAAAGTCAAATTAAAAATGTGTGTTACTGTAACAGATTCCTGTCACATCTAACCTGGCAGCATGAGGGAGATGTTGAACAACTTCACCTCAGCCTCGCACCAACCAGGCGTGTGTTGTGGATTGATCAGAACACCACTGCACGTGTGTTATTTATGTATCTGGCTATCGGCATTCATGCTCTCAGATTCAACCTGCATTGCTGACCAGAGGAGTCAAACTTGTAGCAATAGATAAGTATATATATTGGCTCCAATGGCCATCATGTCGAGATGGAGCATTGACATCAGCTACTGCAGTTAGCACAAGGCACAAGTCAGGAGTGTGATGGAATACTCTCCACTTGCCTGGATGAGTGCAGCTGCAACAACACTCAAGAAGCTCGACACCATCCAGGACAAAGCAGTCCGCTTAATCGGCACCCCATTCACCACCTTAAACATTCACTCCCTGCACCACCGGCGCACCGTGGCTGCAGTGTGTACCATCTACAAGATGCACTGAAGCAACTCGCCAAGGCTTCTTCGGCAACACCTCCCAAACCCGCGACCTCTACCACCTAGAAGGACAAGGGCAGCAGCTGCATGGGAACACCACCACCTCCAAGTTCCCCTTCAAGTCACACACCATCCTGACTTAGAAATATATCGCCTATCCTTCATCATCGCTGGGTCAAAATCCTGGAACTCCCTCCCTAGCAGCACTGTGGGAGCACCTTCACCACACGGACTGCAGCGGTTCAAGAAGGCGGCTCACCACCACCTTCTCAGGGGCAACTAGGGATGGGCAATAAATGCTGGCCTTGCCAGCAACGCCCAGAGCCCATAAGCGAATAAAAAAAAAGCTACTCCACTGTCCGACCACCACCACCGCTATAGCATTGCCCAAAGCTGAGTCAAAGCTCGCTCTATCAGCCTCATACCTTCAACTGTGGAAGTGCCCCACGTCACATTTTCCCAGTTGTTGCAGTCATGCTGATGGTGTCTCTTCAGTGAGATTGCCAAATTGTGGCCTGTTTTGAGCTGCAAGCACATTGACTGGGTCTGCCCAAACTTGTTTCACTTTACAAGCCATGCAGGCAGTAAATAAAAAGAGACTTTCATTCCGTATACCTGGGCAGCATTCAAACCCCTGTCCCATTGGTGAAAGCACAGTGTGCCATCCATTCCCTTGCCCATCCCAGTTAAGCATCGAGACCTACACTTTTAAGAAAATCTTGTCAAAATAGGTCTCTCTGCAAACAATCAATTGAATGATGGGTGGAGATATCATTTGTTATTTCCCAGCTTCCAGGGAGGGAGCATTCCACTTTGTTCCCGATACCTCTTAGTGTGGCAGTGAACGTCTTCATGCTTTCAGGTAAAATCCCCTGTACACCATTTTAGTGCAGTCGTTAATCTGTCTAAAATAAATGAGTAAATATCTGCTCAAACATTGCTTAAAGAAAGTCTACACAACCGTTAGCTATCAAAGATAATTAGATCCGATGGTTACTTCTGGAATACAGACACCTCTAGCTTCTGGCTACTGGACAGTGATATCATTAGGAACAAACTCCACGTGGGCAAACAATGATGTTTTGCGTGTAACTAAATGCAAAAGCTCCAAACATTTATTTTTCAATTTCGTGTACATTGGGAATGGATTACTTTATTTTTACTGTGTATTAATATTTAGATTGTATCATTCACTGGTACAGAGTCTGTGAGGAAGGATGTGCAAGGGCCAGCGATCAGACAGCCCAACACTACCCTCCGTCAAAGATCACCATCATTTTGAATTATCTAAAGAATGAAAACAGTTTGGTTCATAGAAAGTTACTTGAAAACGCGAGAGAAAGATACTAAAGCCCAAATTAGACCACACTGAATCCGGGAAATTCATTTAAGTTTCAAGGCGTGGTAATCAAATACTCAACATTTTCTTTCCGTGACTTCAAAGGTGAGATTAGCTGCTGTAGTAAAACGGCTGCGAGGCAGCTGATCAGCTTAGAGCCATGACTGTGGCAAAGCTCATCACTGGTGACTAACTGCTGAGATCCTTGTGACATTCAGCCAGAGTCTGACCTGAAACCAGAGTCTGTGTTCCACATGAGAGGCAGACAGCTTTATTCCAAGATGGGAAGATATCCTTTTGCTGTGACCTTTTATTAAAAGCAAACCCAAGTCATGTCAACACAAGCAGATAAAGCGTGAAACTACACACAAAATTACAGACCACGACAAAGTTCTTAGCAAACGCTACACTCCTGCCACCTGGAGACCACTTTGCACTGGCTGTGCAGGAAGCAGCATCCATTTCATTGCCTTGCTACAGGCTATTTAAAATCGTTTAAAAAAACTAGACTTTACTTTTCTCCTAAACAAAAGGAAACGCTGTAATATTAATCAAAAATCGTCATAATTATCAGCATTTGGATTTAACTATTTATTCAGTATTTGAAAAGCCTTGCTCCCAAAGGTCTTGGTGAGGACCGTTCACCTCTGACATCAGGCAGTTGTTCAATGTTTTGCTGATTTCTCTTTCAGGTGATTGAAAGCTTCATCAATGACACCTGGTTGCTGCGTTACAGTACACCCATCAACACATCGACACTCACCACACTCTGGTCCTTGGCTGTTGCCATTTTCTCAGTGGGCGGCATGTTCGGATCATTTTCAGTCGGATTGTTCGTCAACCGGTTTGGAAGGTAATATTTGACATGCAACATGTATATTTCTAATATATGTAACAGCCTCATTCACTGACTAATACACGGTGTAATATCCCAGTGTGTGACATGTGACTCAGTATTTTACCATATCACAAACCCTGACACAACTCAAGGGGAAATAGTCGTTTAACAACTTAAGCTTTTACATTTTTACAGTAGGCCGACCTGTTATCTCTCACTGGTTCTGCAGCTTCTGGCAGTCCTGATATACCGCCTATCTCAGAATTCTTCTTAACAAACAGGTAGTAAATGAGGCTGTATCCATGGTCACTGGATAGTAGGACTGTGGAACAGCTGGTGGGGGGAGTTCCATTCTATTCCAAGTACAAGTTGGCAACATTCGGAAACAAATACATTTGAAGTCCTCAAGACGGATGTCCTTTTCAAGAAGCAGTTAATTGTTCCATATCTACTGATGATTCCTCGCTCCTCTACTTTCAAATACCAGCGTCAGACATTTGCCATCTGTCCTTCAATGTGACCCCCCAACTCTCCTAATCAATGACTTCAATCTCCACCATGACCATTGGCTGAGAATCAAAGGAACAGTCCCGACCACTGTGTTGCATTCTTCCCCATGGTTGCCAGTCGATTCTTCAGCCAGTTTGCTTCCTTAATAGAGGTTAAACCTACTTCAGTTTAACATTGACCAACTGTCCTGATCACTTTAAAGAACCAAAGGACATGTTTGATCATCGCTCATCTCCATCCAACAGCTGGTACACAGATTAATGTGAGATATTACAATTTGGTACGAAGAATAGGGAGGTCACTTACTACTTGGAGGGTGCAAGTCTGGGTGGGGGAGAAGAACAAAGAGATCTCGGAGTACAAATACACAAATCACTGAAAGTAGCGACACAAGTTAATAAGGCCATAACAAAAGCAAACCAAGCACTAGGGTTTATTTCTAGAGGGATAGAATTGAAAAGTAGGGAAGTTATGCTAAACCTGTATCGAACCTTGGTTAGACCACACTTAGTGTACTGTGTACAGTTCTGGTCACCATATTATAAAAAGGATATAGAGGCACTGGAGAGGGTGCAGAGAAGATTTACAAGGATGATACCAGAAATGCGAGGGTATACCTATCAGGAAAGGATGAACAGGCTGGGTCTCTTTTCGCTTGAAAAAAGAAGGCTGAGGGGTAATCTAATAGAGGTCTTTAAAGGTTTTGATAGAGTGGATACAGAGAGAAGGTTTCCACTTGTGGGGAAGAGCAAAACTAGAGGCCATCAATATAAGATAGTCACCAAGAAATCCAATAGGGAATTCAGAAGAAACTTCTTTACCCAGAGAGTGGTGAGAATGTGGAACTCGCTACCACAGGGAGTGGTTGAGGCGAATAGTATCGATACATTTAAGGGGAGGCGAGATAAGCACATGAGGGAGAAGGGAATAGAGGGTTATGCTGATAGATTTAGATGAGGAAAGATGGGATTGGAGCATAAAGGCCGGCATGGACTGGCTGTATGACCAGGCCAAGTGGAACAGCCTCAAGCTGGAACCTGTTACTTGGACTGGCATCCCATCTGCTAGCTAACATATCCTTACCAAGCACATGACACTCAGTGCTGCACAGTGCCAAACCTCATTAAACAGCGTTGTATCAGCTTTCAGCATTGGTTTGAAGAAAGTTATATAACAGTATTATCTTTGGTAAATGGAGAAGAAGAGTGTCTTTACACCAAGTCCCAGTAATGAGCAGAACCTGTCATCAGCACACCAGAGCTCTGAACTCCAAACTGCAGGATTCTCAGACAGGCTGGGACTGGTGTAAGGTGTTTGCAGTATCAGGAATAATCCCCAAATCCCCCCTCTTGGAACTGATGGAAAAGGTGACGTTACTGAATGCCATTCTTACTGAATGCTCCTTTATGCTTCCAAGGTTATTTACCAAAAGTTGCACAAAAGAATAAGAACCCAAAGCAATCAGTTCAAAATAAGGCAGAAGGAAGTTAAAGATCTCGGCCTAGAAATTCACTTTGGGCCCGCCAGCTGGCGTGGGCCCAAAAGTTAGCGCTGAGCGCGGAGCAAGTTGCGCCCGTCAGATATTCAGTTTTTGCGCCCCAAGTCGGAACCGGGCGCTATTCCAGGGTGTGCCCGCCCCCGCTTGGGGCGCTGAAACTGAATTTCAGCGCTCTAGGCGCCGCTGCGCCACCCGCTGCGGAGCGGCAGGCTGCGGTACTGCAGGCCTCCTCCTTCTCTTAAGGGGGAGGTGCCTGCAACGGGGAGATCGCCGCTGGATAGTGCCGGCAAATGAGCCCGGCACCACGGAGAAGTGCCGGGTTCGCGGAAAGCAGCCGGCAATGCCACGGGGGGGGGAGGCGGTGGAGGAGGCCGGGGAAGGAGGTGCGGGCAGGCAGCCGCCGAAAAAGCGGCCGGCCGCACCTCCACCTTAAAGCGCCCCACTAAGGCTACAGGACGGCCCCGTTTTCTGATCGCTGGTTGCGGCCGCTGCGGAAGAGGCGGCCGCAACTAAATATGGCGGTTGGGCTGGTAGCGGGGCACTGCGCACACCGATGACGTCATCGGTGGTGGCGCAGCGCTACTGGCTAACGCCGCCATTACCGCAGCGCTGAATATCGGCGAAAGCTCAGCAAGTGGCGCAAAAGCCCTCTTTGGGCGAAAACTGGGCGCAAAGCCTACTGAATTTCTAGCCCCTCATTTCATATTCTGATTCCAGGAATATTTCTGGCCCCAATGGCTTGGGCACTTACAGCTCAATGCGAGGAATGAATTCCTCCTTTGGCACATTTATTTCAACCTGCATATCAAATAGTGTTATATCATCTGAATGAAACAGAAAAATATCATAGAGGAAGTGATGAAAGTCATCCCTCATGTCAGAGTTATCAGTCACACTGAAGCAAATGTAAGTCCGTGACTGCGAAGCTGTTGTAAGGTTTCAATCACAAGGACCCGCTGTTTAGTCACCGATTTGGTTTCACACTGTTGACTTGTAATGCTGATGATCTCATGCTAGACTGTTCAACATGAAGCAATAGTCTGCAACATTTGAGTCTTTCATGTCTTGTTCAAAAAGCTGATTTCTTGTAGTGAATCTAATGAACTGCTTATCTGGATGTATGACTTCTCAGAGGATTGTAAATACAGTTATTAATTGGCTGCACAAGATTGTTGTGAGATGGTGAATATTTTATCCGCTTCCGCGGCGAGTTCAGCACAATCCGTGATCGCGGAATTGGCCAAGGCCGTCTGTACTGGCTCTGGTAGTTGACAGAGAAACAGCTCGCGGAACAGAAAACATTGCGATTCCGAGCCCAATAGCGTGAGCATTTGACTCATGAGCTCTGAGGGTTTTGAGTCCCCGAGGCCGGGCATTGAGATAATTCTGCGAGCGCGCTCCGAATTGGACAGACCGAAAATCTGCAGTAAACGTGTTTTTAAAGCTTCGTACTTGCCATTGTTCGGTGGACTCTCGAGGAGGCTGACGACCCGCGAGGCCGTGGCGCTGTTGAGGGCGGAGAACACGTAATAATAACGGGTCGAATCCGCTGCTACTCCCCGGATTGCAAATTGGGCTTCCGCCTAGAAAAACCACGCGGCCAGTTGTTGCTCCCAAAATTGCGGCAGTTTGAGGGTGACGGCGTTCTTGTCCATGATGTAACTTCAACGAAAATTGTTCGAAGAAATCGGGATCACCAATGTAGGAACTGGGGTTCCTAGCCGAAGAATTGAGATCGACTCAGAAAATCAAAAACAATAAAATTTAATGAACAAACGAAGCTGTACAGGAAACTGTAGGATACAATGCAAATAGGTCTGGTCTGCTTGAAAGCCTCTCTGGAAACTGCTAGAAGGTTCCGAGCTCAACTGCTAGCAGGTTCCGAGCTCAACTGCTAGCAGGTTCCGAGCTCAACTGCTAGAAGGTTCCGAGCTCTACTGCTAGAAGGTTCCGAGCTCTGACGTCATGACGTCATCACGTTCTTCCTGCCGTTGAGAGATCACGTGACAGACGGCATGACGTCATCACGCGGAGTACAGGAAAGAAGCCCTAGTACAGTTAACAGATACATTAAAGGTGCAGGCCCAGCTGTACTACATTGCTGTAAAAGGAATTATATACAATTGTCCGTAATCCTCTGGTGGTTCCGCCACAGGGTCATGATAAATGGAGGCCCACCTTGCTGTGATACATATGTCGGGATCGGTAAGGGAATCCTCTAAAAGAAAGACTTGCATTTATGTAGCACCTTTCATGACCACCGGACGTCTCAAAGCGCTTTACAGCCAATGAAGTACTTTTTGAAGTGGAGTTGCTGTTGTAATGTGGGAAAAGCGGCAGCCAATTTGCGCACGGCAAGCTCCCACAAACAGCAATGTGATAATGACCAGCTTTTGTGATGTTGATTGAGGGATAAATATTGGCCAGGACACCAGGGATAACTCCCCTGCTCTTTCTTTGAAATAGTGTCATGGGATCTTTTACGTCCACTTGAGAGGGCAGACATCTCATCCAAAAGACAGCACCTCCTTGGAGTGTCAGGCTAGTTTTATGTGCGCAAGTCCCTGGAGTGGGACTTGAACCCACAACCTTCTGACTCAGAGGCGAGTGTGCTACCCACTGAACCACAGCTGACACTGGCACAGTGATAAAGTTGGTCACACTTGAGCATAGATATTGACCGAACAATGAAACAAGGTTGTTGAAGATATCGTAAAATAATCTGTGAAAACAGTGCAGAATGTACCTTCCAGTGAATGGCGAGTTATAACACTGAGAAACATGTCATTCGATCTGATAAACACTAATTATTCCAAGCTCCAGATTAAATATTTTAAAGACTGTGAGACCTAATTCTGTTTAACTTCACACCAGGCGGAATTCGATGCTGATGATTAATTCACTGGCATTCGTCGCAGCAGTTCTAATGGGATTCTCCAAACTGGCAGACTCGTTCGAAATGCTGATATTGGGACGGTTTATTATTGGCGTCTACTCTGGCTTGACCACAGGCTTTGTTCCCATGTACGTCGGTGAGATAGCTCCCACGGCTTTAAGAGGAGCTCTGGGAACCCTCCATCAGCTGGGAATTGTGGTTGGAATTCTCATTGCACAGGTGAGTAATCACCAGTCAATCCGTACTCTCTACAGTTGCTCCCAATAGAATCCGGCTGCAACTCCAGCTCCGCTTCACATTTCCTATTATCTGTGATAGTCTCGGAAAACTGTCCAGCCTATAGCTACAAACATTATTTTCCACTTCTGGATTAATACAATAATTTTAAATGCAGGAAGTATATTTAACGATTGTAGATTAATATTGAAAAATAGATTATTGCATATTTGATCCAAGCATGAGTGTATAAAAAGAAAACTTGCATTTATATAGCGCCTTTCATGACCACTGGACGTCCCAAAGCGCTTTACAGCCAATGAAGTACTTTTGAAGTGTAGGCACTGTTGTAATGTGGGAAACGCGGCAGCCAATTTGCGCACAGCAAGCTCCCACAAACAGCAATTTGATAAAGACCAGATAATCTGTTTTAGTGATGTTTGTTGAGGGATAAATATTGGCCAAGACACCGGGGAGAACTCCCTGCTCTTCTTCGAAATAGTGCCATGGAATTTTTTACATCCACCTGAGAGCAGACGGGGCCTCGGTTTAATGTCTCATCCAAAAAACAGCACCTCCGACAGTGCAGCACTCCCTCAGTACTGCACTGGAGTATCAGCCTAGCTTTAGATGCTCAAGTGTCTCCAGCTGGACTTGAACTCATGATTTTCTAACACAGAAGCAAGGGTTCTACACACTTTGCCACAGCTGACACAGAGTAACAGTGTGATATTGCACTCTTACTCACTGGGAGCCTTTGTGCAATCCTCTCTATTGTGGCTAAACCTCTTCAAATTCCATCATTCTATGATCCTTTGATGTGACCTAATAAAATAAGATGAACATTTTTGTCTACTTCTTTTCAGACACAAACGACTTAAAATAATCTTTCTTTGTATTTGCAGATCTTTGGGTTGGACTCCATCATGGGTAATGAATCCCTTTGGCCATTGCTCCTTGGCTTTATCTTCATCCCTGCACTGATCCAGTGTATCGCTTTACCATTCTGCCCAAAGAGCCCACGCTTCCTCCTCATCAACAGGAACGAAGAAAGCAAGGCAAAGAGTGGTAAGATTTTGCACTTTAAGCACATGGCGCGGATAATCTCTCGCCAGCTGAGGGACTGTGTAATGCTATTTGTCAGAATAATACAAGTCCACCTACTTAACAAACTGCTGCACGAGTGAAGGTTTATGGACTTTCATTTGCTTATTGGTCACTGGGTGAATTATGAAACACAATCAACATGTTACAGATTGTGTGAGGTAAATGAGGTTGGCCAGTAACTCTCGGAATGGCCGATGCCTTTAGGGGTGCCTGATGTCTCTAGGGATGGTTGGCATCTCCAGGGACGGGTGGCTGTAATGTTGTGGGTGTCTCACAAGGTCAGATAGCAGAAATGGGACAGAGGGATTCAGGGCAGGATGTGGTCCTTGTGATGTGGCTAAAGTCATGGAGATTAGCTAGCTGGGGCAAGAGGCTTCGGGGCCACTGGAAAGGCTTGGAGCAGGAAACAGTTTCAATCCAAGAAGGGGGAGACAGGGGTTGGGATATCGGAGTGGCAGAATGGTGGGCCACGAATGGGAAGAAGCAGGAGCAGGGCCTCGAAGGACAGGAGAGGTGCAGGACATGGCCTGGAGGGGGAATTGGTGCGAGAAACGCTTAGAGCTGGAACGAACGCAAGGGAGCTTAAAGCAGTGAGGCGAGAAAGGAAAGTGGGTCTAAAATGGGGCAAGAGTGGAGGAGAAGGTGCGTGATGGAATAGGGTGCTGGGAAACCTATAATTACAACAAGACAGGAAAATATAAAATTTTGACCGGCTTATATAGGATTTGCCATTATAAATATGCACCTAACATGCACAACTCAAAAATCATGACACAGGAAGTAAGGATAATTGAGACAGGAAGTGTGTGCCATACACAGGACACTTAATATATGTTAGAAGTAGATATTTAATCAAGTATAAAACACTGGTTATGCCTCAACTGGAGTATTGTGTCCAATTCTGGGCACCTCACTTTAGGAAGGATGTGAAGGCCTTAGAGAAGGTGCAGAAAAGATTTACAAGAATGGTTCCGGGATGAGGGGCTTCAGTTACGTGGATAGACTGGCGAAGCTGGGGTTATCTGGAATGCACTGCCTGAAAGGGTGGTGGAGGAGGAGACAGACTCAATCGCGGCTTTCAAAAAGGGAATTGGATAAGTAACTGAAAGAAAAACATTTGCAGGGCTACGGGGAAAGGGCGGGGGAGTGAGACTGGCTGAAGTGCTCTTGCAGAGAGCCGGCACGGGCTCGACGGGCCGAATGGCCTTCTTCCGTGCTGTAACCATTCTATGATTCTATGAGTGTGTTTCCTAAACAATGCTTATTGTTTTCAGAGAAATCCATAGTTGTAAGTCTCTACTATATTGTCCAGAAGAAACCTCTGGTGACATTATCTGCATTCGTGTGGGGTGCATTGACTAGTTACTGATCCAAATGACAATTGTCTATTTACAGACTGATCAGGGTTTATCGTGTTGACTTTTCAAAAGCAGTTAACAACTCACTGGACACGCACTTAAAAATAAGACTGTTTCAATTTACAAACAGAACAAGCAAGGTTAAATTAACACCAGGCTGGAGATGACCATGGCTGAGGGAACCAGAGAATGTCCTCTTTACTTCTTCAAGGAAATGGATAGTTTTTGGGAGAATCCAAAGGAATGACACGGAGCACAGAGTAAATGCTTCATACTGAAAGCATTCCTGAAGTTGCCTTCTCCTTCGAAGTGGCTCGAATGTGTTATGTCCAAATAGATACTCAACTTGGTGGGGTAATAACCAGCCGCTGCTTTATTTCCAGACCCTTCAAGCGATAACAAAGTAATACAAGAGGAAGTGTAATTGCTGCAGTGGGCTTACTCCCATCAAGGGGCCATCTAGTGTTGAGTTAACAATATGCACAGACCATACACATCTCTCTGAGTGATGTTTATCTCCCTTACACAACGCTGACGCCCCCAATTCTTGCCATGATGGATTGCATACGGTTCTGTTGTGATTGGTCTGTGCCAGATACCCGTTAGAAATGGACTGATAAGAAAAAAGCATTTTTAAGCACCTTACCGCACCCTCAGTGCATTTGAAAGCACTCTACCACCAGCAGGTCACTAAAGTGCAGTCTCTGTTGTTACATAGACAAACGTGGCAACATCCCACAAACGGCAAAGGAGACAAATAACCAGTTAATCTGCTTTTGATTAAGGGACAAATGTTGGCTCAGACAGCCACAGTTAACCTTGCTCTTTAAATAGTGCCACAGGATCTTTGACAATTTTCTCTTGGATGAAGCCTTAGTTTAAAATCTCATCTGAAAGACAGCACCTTGATAGCGCAGCAACTCTGTGTACCGAGCTCCTGCCCAGATTCTCTGTCTTTGACTTGTTCATAAAGCATAAAATGGGCTTCCCAAAGTCTCAGGAAATACTCCCAGGTAGTGCGGATACTGAGCTATACAGGCCAGGGTAATTGCAAGTTTGATCCTGAGTCTGTGCTGGGCTTTGGGCTGCAGTGCGGCTGTTACAATTGGCCTCAGTGTCTAAGAGTCAGGGAGAGCAAAACTCAGCTGGGGTTCCTGCTCCTTATTACGGACCAATAGCTCCTGCCAAGCAGTTTACGTGTGTGGATATCAGCTGAGGATAAGATTGGCCTTAACTGCAACATGCTCCGTGCCAAAGAGTCAGCTGACACTCACGCTATGGCTGAGAATGAGGAGCGGCCGTGGGAGAGATTCTGGAGAGCGACTGGTGCCCGTGGAGCTCTGGAGGAGATTTTCCACTTCAGCATCCCTGGGAAATTGCACGCTCCCAGCCCGGGATTTTCTGTCCATTCATTTTAATCCCTCCAGCGTGTCAACGCTGAAAATATTCCATCGAATTGTTGAATCCAATAAGCGGAGAAAGTTGGGGGTTGGGGGGGATAATATGCTTGCCACAATTTTATTGAGTTAGTGAAGTAATATTTCTTAAAATAACACTCACGAATATTTTTAGTTCTGAAGAAGCTTCGTGGAACGACGGATGTCAGCAGTGACCTGCAGGAGATGAAGGAGGAGAGCAGACAGATGATGCGAGAGAAAAAGGTCACCATCCCTGAACTGTTCCGTTCGCCAATGTACCGCCAGCCAATCATCATCGCAATTGTGCTGCAGCTGTCCCAGCAGCTGTCCGGCATCAATGCTGTAAGTGATATGAGCAAAAGAATCTTTGTGTGAGCAAGAAAGGATTATTATCCCCAGCAAGCCTGTTCTTTTCTGGTACCTTAAACCCACCCACCAGCCTTCTCATCAAACCCCTCAGTTCAACTGTCTTCAGACATTCATCTCATTGTCCCGTTCACCCCACAAGCCTCTTATCCATTGGCTAAAAAATACACGTGACTTCCCTTATACATTTTAACTTCCTCATTTATAATTTGTGTCCCTGCTCTTTGATCCCTGTCCGAGAGCAAACAATTCCCTTCATAATCTGGAAAACTTCAATTAGGTCAGCTCAAAGTCTCCTTTTTTGCCAAAGGACACAAGCTTCCTGACTCCTGGAATGGTCTCTTTTGTCCACCTCTTGAGGGAAGTAACAGGCTAAGGCAACCAGATATCCAAATCTCAGTACTCCAACTGGCGGAGGATGGCTGCCTTATACAACAGCAACACAGCCTCAACTGGAGTATTGCGTCCAGTTCTGGTCACCACACTTTAGGAAGGATGTGAAGGCCCTTGAGAGGATGCAGAGGAGATTTACCAGAATGGTTCCGGGGGTGGGGGATCTTAGCTACAAGGACAGGTTGGAGAAGCTGGATTTGTTTTCATTAGAGCAAAGGAGGTTGAGGGGTGATTTGATAGAGGTGTACAAGATTATGATGGGTTTGGATAGGCTAGACGGGGAAAGGCTGTTCCCACTAGTTGATGGTACAGGGACTAGGGGACACAGATTTAAGGTTTTGGGCAAGAGATACAGGGGGGATGTGAGGAAAAACTTTTATACGCAGCGAGTGGCGAGGACCTGGAACTCACTGCTGATGGAAGTGGTGGAAGCGGAGACACTCAATGTTTTCAAGGGGAGACTGGATAGGCACTTGAGGGAAATAAACTTGCAGGGCTACGGAGATAGAGCGGGGGAATGGGACTGACTGGATTGTTCTACAGAGAGCCAGCACGGACTCAATGGGCCGAATGGCCTCCTTCTGTGCCGTTTTGACTCTATGACTCATTAGATTTGTGGGTGAATTTTACAATTCAATGTGGAGTTTCATCCACTAATGGCACCTGTTGGGAACTTGGGCATAGAGGTCACCCCAAAATGGATGGGAAGACCTGCAGGCCCACAGAGCTCCACTCCCAGAATTCCCGATATTGCTCCTGGTCGGTGAAACTCCTGTGGGATCCACTGACCTTCATTGCCCGGACTCCCGATTTGCTCCTCCTGGTGGGAAAATTCGGAAGATTCACCTTTTGGTTACTTCCTGCGATAGACTGAACTTCTGTTCCCTGTATCTTGGGTTTCTCGTTACTTTATTTTGTCAGTACAAACAGTCCGAATTAGGCTTGATTCTGTTCTGAAAACGTGTGTTTTAGAGATTGTAAATAATGCTTGCACCATTGTTTATGTCAGTGTTTTCTCAATATGCATTTTATTTTCTCCGCAGATCTTTTACTATTCCACCAACATTTTCAAAAAAGCGGGCGTTGGACAGCCTGTTTACGCCACGATCGGTACCGGCGTGGTCAACACCGCCTTCACAGTCGTATCAGTATGTGTCACATCTCCAACTCCTTTAACTTGAGTTTCCCAACTGTACTGCAGTAAAATTAGGAATTAACCTTTAACATGAAAGATAATTCTTCCAAGGCTCAGTTGATAAGTTCAGTTCCAGTGTGAAACTGGGCCATACAGACCGAGATCCCAGCTTTGGTCCCTTGTCTGTGCTAAGCTAGCTGATCTCTGCTGCGGTTGTAGTAGGGGCATTACAATTGTCCTCAGTGCCTTGAGCTAGGTGAGATCAGTCAGGATTGCTGACCGTCATTACTAACAACCTGTGTTGGGTCGTTCGCACGTGCGGACTCTAGTTAAGGGCAGGATTGTGCCCCACAGCCTCAGTCCGCCAACATCAACCACCTCGGCCCACACATTAAGAAGGGCCCCTTGAGTGGGGTCTGAGAGGCAGCCCAGCGGCAGTGCCATTCGAGTTGGAGGCCAACACACGTCCGAACCTTCAAGTGAGGAGGGGAGAACATTGTTTTGGTCAGGCAGGAAAAATTAGAAAGTTAAATGTATTGCAGCTGAAAGTGTTCTCTCATTTTAGCAGAGTGTGGATATTAAAATTCTCTGGGGTAGAAATTGGATCCCACTGTGCCTGTTTTTTGGGCGTAGAATGGGGACCCATTTCCCAAAGCTGTGACCCGCGCCCAAGTGCGCCTGAAGTACGTCCGATGCCACATTGGGTCCGGCAATGTTCAGGCATCCCTGGCGGCCGCCTGAAGCAGGCATTACGCCCCTTACATGTGCCAATGTGAGGCCAACGCCTGCTTTAGGTGGCTGCCAATGTGAGGAAATTCGTTCAGACTGAGCAGCGCATGTGCCAGGCCAGCACTGCTCAGGATCTTGGGCTCTTCAGTGTCTTAACCAGTGGTCCTTAAAGGGGCTGCTGGAAGCCGTCACAATAAAGCTAAACTTTTCTTCCGAAGTTACCTTCATGTGGAACCGCGGGGTGGGGAGAGCAAGAGTGTTACTGCGGGCCACTGCCGGCCCGTGCTAGCCCCCCGCCCGTTCTTCTCCCCCACCCCAGGACCTACCTGAGGGCCACTGCCGTCACGTGCTAGCACCCCCCCGCCCGTTCTCCTCCCCCTCCCCAGGACCTACCTGAGGGCCACTGCTGGCCCGTGCTAGCCCCCCCCCCCCCGCCCGTTCTCCTCCCCCACCCCAGGACCTACCTGAGGGCCACTGCTGGCCCGTGCTAGCCCCCCCCCGCCCGTTCTCCTCCCCCACCCCAGGACCTACCTGAGGGCCACTGCCGGCCCGTGCTAGCCCCCCGCCCATTCTCCTCCCCCACCCCAGGACCTACCTGAGGGCCACTGCCGTCATGTGCTAGCCCCCCGCCCATTCTCCTCCCCCACCCCAGGACCTACCTGAGGGCCACTGCCGGCCCGTGCTAGCCCCCCGCCCATTCTCCTCCCCCACCCCAGGACCTACCTGAGGGCCACTGCCATCACGTGCTAGCCCCCCCCTCCCGCCCGTTCTCCTCCCCCACCCCGGGACCTACCTGAGGGCCACTGCTGTCCCGTGCTAGCCCCCCGCCCGTTCTCCTCCCCCACCCCAGGGCCTACCTGAGGGCCACTGCCGGCCCGTGCTAGCCCCCCCTCCCGCCCGTTCTCCTCCCCCACCCCAGGACCTACCTGAGGGCCACTGCCGTCCCGTGCTAGCCCCCCGCCCGTTCTCCTCCCCCACCCCAGGACCTACCTGAGGGCCACTGCTGGCCCGTGCTAGCCCCCCCCCGCCCGTTCTCCTCCCCCACCCCAGGACCTACCTGAGGGCCACTGCCGGCCCGTGCTAGCCCCCCGCCCGTTCTCCTCCCCCACCCCAGGACCTACCTGAGGGCCACTGCCGTCACGTGCTAGCCCCCCCCTCCCGCCCGTTCTCCTCCCCCACTCCAGGACCTACCTGAGGGCCACTGCCGTCACGCGCTAGCCCCCCCCACCCCGCCCGTTCTCCTCCCCCACCCCAGGACCTACCTGAGGGCCACTGCCGTCACGCGCTAGCCCCCCCCCCCGCCCGTTCTCCTCCCCCACCCCAGGACCTACCTGAGGGCCACCGCCGGCCCAAATTGGTCCTCCTCAGACCTCTGGGCACCCGATTGGCATTTACAGCTCGTTTGAACAAATATGTTGCCGAGGGCCGATTTGGCTCAAGCCTCGGGCCTCTGACATCTGGCGTGCGCTCCCAACCGGTCGACCGTCCTTGCGCCCGTAAACGGACAGGATCGAGTGTCTAGGCCAAAGTTGCCAATCTGCTGTTTTTGTTTCTGCAGCTGTTTGTGGTGGAGCGGGCTGGGCGGCGAACTCTTCACCTGATCGGCCTGGCTGGTATGAGTGGATGTGCGATTCTGATGACCATCGCACTCGTCCTTCTGGTGAGAGACATGTTCAGCGATTCATTCTGCAGCGCTTACCTTGTTAAAAGAACTTGCTTCATTTAAAGAACGCCAAAGTCAAAGATAAACAACATTAAAGATAACTTTTGTGAACAGTGGTCAGGTAGCCCAAACTCACTTCATATAACCAGTGGATAAAGGAGACTGTCATTCCATCACTCTGGGTTGGGGCCCAGGTCCTAGAGATGATCGATCAGCATCCAGTTCATTCCATCCCCTCCAATCTCCCATTATTGATCAACAAGAGGCAGTTAACGGGAATTACTTAAACAAATATAAAGGGGCTGCCAGATGCATTAAAAAAAAAAGATATTAGAGAGTTCACTATAAGCCAGCACATCAAACAAAAACTATTATTTGAGTAATTAGCTCAACTATGAGATTATTTTACAAGAAATTTTTCAGGGACAGAGATAAGAAAGAACAAAATAAGTCTATCAAACCCTTCCTTCTAAAGGCCATGTAGAACTTGCACATTCATGGATTTTATCCAATTTATTTAATCTCCTGTTGAATAACCATGAATAAAGCTCTGTGAAATTTTTTCTATGCCCATTTTAATTCAAACCAAATGATTGTCAGATATAATACTTCCAACATTTTAATCCCAAAAGGGAATTGGATATATACTTGAAAAGGAGAAATGTGCAGGGCTCTGGGGAAAGAGCAGGGGGAGTGGGACTAATGGGAGGGCTCTTTCAAAGAGCCGGCGCAGGCACGATGGGCCGAATGGCCTCCTGCTGTGCTGTACAATTCTAAGTAAATGGGTAGTCGGTGAGAAGCATAACTAGATGTAAAACGTTCTAATTTAATGTGTGATTGCTCCTCGGTGATCATTTTGAGGGACCGTATAAAGACTGTTTGGCTGCTGGCGGCACAGGTTAAATAGTTGTGTTGAGCACTATTTACAATAGCAGAATTTGGTTGAATAAAGTTGATTCTAGCCCAGATTACTTAACACTTCCTCTTTAGCTTCAATTTGGGGTAATTGTGGCTCACGACAGCTATGCTTAGACTTTTGGCCTATTTAGTGTGTTGCCCTGATGTTGTGTGCAGTTCCAGGAAGAAGATATTCACCAGTATGATACCGGGACTTAAAGGGTTAAATTACGAGGCCAGGTTGCACAGACTGGGCTTGTACTCCCTCGAGTTTAGAAGATTAAGGGGTGATCTAATCGAGGTGTTTTAGATGATTAAAAGATTCAATAGGGTGGAGAGAGAGAAACTATTTCCTCTGGTGGGGGGAGTCCAGAACAAGGGGGCAGAACCTTAAAATTAGAGCCAGGCCGTTCAGGGGCGAAGTCAGGAAGCACTTCTTCACACAAAGGGGTAGTGGAAATCTGGAACTCTCTCCCAAAATGCTGTTGAGGCTGGGGGTCAATTGGAAATTTCAAAACTGAGATTGATAGATTTTTGTTGGGTAAGGGTATTAAGGGTTACAGAACCTGATGGAGTTGAGATACAGATCAGCTGTCATCTAATTGAACGGAGGAACAGGCTTGAGGGGCTGAATGGCCTCCTCCTGTTCCTGTGTTCCGAAGAGAGGCTGATTGTCAGTTATACAACGGTGGGTTTCCAGATATTTGATTAATTCTGCATAAAATGGGAAGGGTGACTCTGTCAGAGATGAAATCAAACTGCTGCAACACAACCGGAAATCAAAGAAATCCACTGGGCGTTTTCTTCCCTCGCCATTGAAATTTAACTTCGGATCGGCTGCAATTGGTAGCTGTGGTATAAGCAGGATTTTAAATAGGACCAGCATGGTGGCAGCGAATGGTAGCACGAGGTGGGCGCGTGCCCATAGTTCTTCACATGGCGAGTTCCCAATTTTGTGGGGAGGGTTGTCCCAGTGAGGACGAGCATTGGCGGAGGCACAGTGGGCCGAGTAGCCTCCTTCTGTGCTGTACCATTCTATGATTGCTCCTAGCAGCCAGCAAGAGCCCGAGAACAGGACTTCAGTCCATTGGCTTGGGAAGATGCGCAACAAAAGGAGATCAAAGAAAAGCTCCCCCCCCCCCACCACCCCCCCCCCCAAAATGGAAAGTCAATGCTGTAAAAAGAAATGGACACTGAGGAGATTTTGTTGCATTTTATACTTTGGGAATGAGCTGGATTTTTGTAAATATATAACACTTAATATGTTGTTTTTTGTTGCGTAGGACCAACTGGCTTGGATGAGCTACATAAGCATTATTGCCATTTTTGGGTTTGTGGCCTTCTTTGAGATTGGCCCTGGTCCAATCCCGTGGTTTATCGTTGCCGAACTTTTCAGCCAAGGCCCCAGACCAGCAGCCATTGCCGTGTCGGGCTTGTCCAACTGGACCGCAAATTTCATCGTTGGCATGGGCTTCCAATATATTGAGGTAGGTGTATTGTGTCGTTTAAGCACGGCCCCAAATTACGGAGGGGGGTGGTGGGGACGGTTGCTGGGACGGGGGGGAAGCATTAAAGAATGATTATCTGGAGTGGGAAAATATGGAGACAATACGACCGAGATTTCAATGAAACGGTAAATTTTCATTTTGGAGTCAGCAGGGAACCTCGACTGCAGGCCATGCATTCTGGGGAATTGGGGGCGGTGCCCATGAATGGCTGGTGGGCGAAGCTCTCCACCAGTAATGCATATTTGAAACATTGGGCCCTCTGTCACTTGAACTGGGACAAGCACCCAGCAGTAGTATGATCCATCCAAACTTGGGTTGTGTCTGGAGAAAGAACACCAACAGGGTCAGGTCTTCCAGTGGCGCTGGAGTAATTTGAGGTGATGAATAGCGAACATCACACAGCACCAAAGCCTGTTGATTAAAGGCGATGTTTTTTGTGAGGGTAATTTGGAAGTGTTGTGGATTGGGTTCACTGTCCTGCACATCTCACTGAGAGAGGCTCTACACTGGGGTGGAGCCTCACCAAGTGTATTTAGGTGCATTGGTATCGATGTATCAAATACAACACTGACCAGGTGCAGCCCCCAGCACAAACAGCGGGCGTATCCGCGCTAACGAGATTTTGGCCGCCATGCGGATAAAACCATCTGACCGAAGCTGCCCGAAGTCTCCACCTTCCCAGTGCCTCCCGTCGTTGTTAACAGTGCAGAGAGCTGATGGAGGCTTCGGGCAGCTTCAGTCGGCTGTTGGCTCTGTTAACAGCTCCAGTCGGCTGTTCGCTCTGTTAACAGCTCCAGTCGGCTGTTGGCTCTGTTAACAGCTCCAGTCGGCTGTCCGCCCTGTTAACAGCGCCAGTCGGCTGTCCGCCCTGTTAACAGCGCCAGTCGGCTGTTGGCTCTGTTAACAGCTCCGGTTGGCTGTTGGCTCTGTTAACAGCTCCAGTCGGCTGTTCGCTCTGTTAACAGCTCCAGTCGGCTGTTGGCTCTGTTAACAGCTCTGGTCGGCTGTTCGCTCTGTTAACAGCTCCAGTCGGCTGTTGGCTCTGTTAACAGCGCCAGTTGGCTGTCCGCTCTGTTAACAGCTCCAGTCGGCTGTCCGCCCTGTTAACAGCGCCAGTCGGCTGTCCGCCCTGTTAACAGCGCCAGTCGGCTGTTGGCTCTGTTAACAGCTCCAGTCGGCTGTTGGCTCTGTTAACAGCTCCGGTCGGCTGTTGGCTCTGTTAACAGCTCCGGTCGGTTGTTCGCTCTGTTAACAGCTCCAGTCGGCTGTTGGCTCTGTTAACAGCGCCAGTCGGCTGTTCGCTCTGTTAACAGCTGCGGGAGGCGGTCAGCAGGTGGAGATGACAACTTGTATTTATATAGCGCCTTTAATGTAGTAAAACGTCCCAAGGCGCTTCACAGGAGTATTTTAAGACAAAAAATTTGACCCCGATCCACATAAGGATAAATTAGGGCAGGTGACCAAAAGCTTGGTCAAAGAGGTCGGTTTTAAGAAGCGTCTTAAAGGAGGAAAGAGCGGTAGAGAGGTTTAGGGAGGGAATTCCAGAGCTTAGGGCCTCAGCAACAGAAGGCACGGCCACCAATGGTTGAGCGATTATAATCAGGGATGCTCGAGATGGCAGAATTAGAGGAGCGCAGCTATCTTGGGGTGGGGGGGGGCGGTTGTGGGGCTGGAGGAGGTTACAGAGATAGGGAGGGGCGAGGCCATGGAGGGATTTGAAAACAAGGATGAAAATTTTGAAATTGAGGTGCTGCTTAACCGGGAGCCAATGTAGGTCAGCGAGCACAGGGGTGATGGGCAAACGGGACTTGGTGCGAGTTAGGACACGGGCAGCAGAGTTTTGGATCACCTCAAGTTTGCGTAGGGTAGAATGTGGGAGGCCAGCCAGGAGTGCGTTGGAATAGTCGAGTCAAGAGGTAACAAAGGCATGGATGAGGGTTTCAGCAGCGGATGAGCTGAGGCAAGGGGCGGAGATGGGCGATGTTACAGAGGTGGAAGTAGGCGGTCTTACTTATGCTGCGGATATGTGGTCGGAAGCTCATTTCAGGGTCAAATATGACACCAAGGTTGTGAACAAACTTCGAGTAAAGCTGCTGGAAGACCTGACTTTGCCTGAAATCAGTGGAGTTTTGAAATCGGTAAATACTGAGCCGGACAAAATAGCCGGCTGGCTTTAAGTGGCACCTTTGTAATTGACGCCTATGGTGATGGTAATTGGTTAGCGCCCGATATAGGTGCCTGTCCCTGATAAGCACCACCGGTGGAAGGGGTGGGGGCTTTATCACCAAATGTCAGAACTTGTTTTTGTCATTGAAAGGATTTCTTTCCCCCCCTCCTCTCAACAGATCCTCTGTGGTCCTTACGTTTTCATCATCTTCACTGTGCTACTGGTCCTCTTTTTCGTATTCACCTACTTCAAAGTCCCTGAGACCAAGGGCAGGACATTTGATGAGATTGCCTCCGGTTTCCGCCAGGGAGTGGGGGTCAACTCTCCAGAGAAACTGACCCCGGAGGAGCTCAACAGTCTCGGGGCAGACTCCCAGGTTTAACGGGGAGTGGTGCCAGAGCAGCCGAATAGGAGCCAACGGGACTAGCGAGTGCCCACACTACTGACAAAATATGTAACGAGATGGGGGTGACTGGCCTGTCAGCAGATTCCTCTGGTTGTGTAGGAAGCGAGCTTTGATTGTTTACCAGTTACACTTCTCCATTTGAGCAAAATGTTGTTGTGGTCAGAAAGCAAAACTAACTTTTTGAATATCTTACGGTTTTGACTGACGTAATTATCAATTAATGTTTCAAAGCTTTCCATGTATAGAATTAAATATTTATATGTCGAATATGTTTATAGTGTTTATAGTACAATAAATTATAGAGCTAAAATTAATGTAAATATAATGAGCTACTTTCATGATATTATAATGTACAAACGTCATAGAATATGCTCTAGTTTCTATAGCCGTTGATGGTTAGTTGTATATGAATAGTTACTTTTTGTACAGCATGTATTGTAGAAAGCTACTTCAGGTTCACCAGGTCTGCCCTTAATATATAAAAGAAATGTTTGCCATAAGTGGAGAGCATTTCACATCGCCTGGAAATTCCTGTGGGAGATATTAGCAGACGAAAGCTGAGCGTATTTGTGTAGCTTTCCTCTGTGTTATTTTAGCACAGCTGTTAACCTACTTAGAATAATTCTGCTGATGTTAAAATATCAGACAGAGGAACATCATCCAAACAAGTTAATCTGAACTTGTCCACTTGGCCGGCGCGGGCTGGATGGGCCGAATGGCCTCCTTCTGTGCTGTAACCATTCTATGAATTTAATATTGGCCAGCAGCAATGTCCAGGTCGATATGACCAGCAGCCATTTCCTCCACAATAAATACACTGTTGCCTAGTAGTACATAATTTATTAGTAACTTTTTAAAAACACTTGAAGTAAATGATGTGTGCGCTGGAAAGGGAGTGGTGTGGGAGGGTTATAGTCACTGATGTGCCAAAAACTGCTGTTGCAGGCAGTTTGATGCAAGTGTCTGGTGAATTAAACAGTAAAAGCTCACAGGGACCTTAGTGATGTTGTGTAGGTTTGTGAGAAATGATTGGCGTTTGCAGCTACCGAAACCAGCATTTTGTTCTTTCTCACCCTGACGCTTTTGACAAATCAACTGCTTACGTGCTGCAGTTGGCAAAACAAATGAATTTGTTTTCCTCCTAAAAGTACTTTCCACAAGGTCCCATTTTCAAACGAAGGTATTATTTCCAACAAACATGACTTCAGAATGTTTGGCTGTAAACTGTAACGGCGTAAAGTATTGACCTGTGAAAAGCCGCCACCTTCAGCCCTGTGCCAACCCTGAGCTTATCCAAATATTGGTCGGTTGAACCTCCAGGATATGTCCTTGCACAAAAGGGCTTTCGTTTTCAATTTTTACTGACTTTTTGTAATCAATTCCAGGATTTTTAAATGATTTCCCTCAAAGTTAACAGACTTGCTCGCTGCATGATTTCTGGAAATCTTCGATTTTCATAAGCCTGGTGAAGCACCTTCTGTCAGCGGCACACACAGACCCTGCCATGGCTGCAGCGTTGTTCTGGGTTCCTCTCTGCCCAGACCTCACACTGGGGCTCATTGTCTCTCTGCAGTGTCCTAGTTGTCCCTCAGTCGAATTCCCAGCCTGTTTATGATCTGTCTCCCCCTCCGATGTCTCCTGTGACCTCTTCATGCCCAAACTATACAGTCTTCTCCAGTGTCCGCAGGTGGTGTTGAGCACGAGCTCACTATAACTCAAAGCCAGACCTGCCTGAGGCCGATCTGGACGATGTGCGACAGTGTGAACTGGGTGACAGCGAGTCGGCAGCCCGTTCTACACCTCTCCCCGTTATTATCTCCCCATTTGGGAATACAATTTGTGAGGGATGTAACACAGGCTACCTGTTCCACACTATCGCACACAGTCCAGACCCACCCCCGGGTTTCAATCCCTTTCCAACGGTTGGAGGCTTTTAAAAAAAAACTAAAACATTTCTATTCATCATAAATAAAAGAATAAATTGCTTCATTTAGGTTAGGCAGTTTTTATACATTGTTAAATTTGGGGATAGATAGAAAAAGGTATAAACAGAATGATATGTAAAAGGAAATATTTTATTTTGGTGATGCTTAAAACATTTTTTGTATTATAAATAATAGAAATAAAACTAGTGCAAAAAAAGCCTTTGCAACTGTTCAAAGGAGGCTGAGGGGGTTCGATGTGACTAAAGTGATGAGTGAAAGGGCATTTTTTTCTTCATTTTCAGTTTTGAGACCCGACTGTGGATAACGGCCCTTCTGACCCAACCCGATCCTCCGAGGGAGTCACCGTGACACAGCACAAGTCCTGAGGGCAGCTGACACACTCCAATCAATCAACTTACAGAAAGTGGGTCAGCCACAAGTTGAACTATTTGAGTGTGTGGGCTGCCTTCGGGAATTGAGTTGGGCCAGGAGGGGTGCTGAGCAAGCCGGGCTGAGTTAGGAGGCCTGATGTTGGGTCAGGTGGGCTGGCATTGGGAATCGGGAATCGGTTGGGTTTGGAAGGCAGGTGAGGTCAGGTGAGGTCAGGAAGGCGGATGAGGGAGCTGGCTTGGGTTAGGAGGCCTGACATCGGGAGAGTGTCGGGCCAGGTGGGTGGATATTGGGAGTCAAGTCAGGTAAGGTCAGGGGTCGAGAGTTGGCCAGGTAAGGTCGGGGATCGAGAGTTGGCCAGGTAAGGTCGGGGATCGAGAGTTGGCCAGGTAAGGAGGGCCAATCATTTGGAGTTGAGTTGTGTTCGATCAGGAGCAATGTTCCTTGTAATCTGTGCGGCTGTGCAGCGCTCCAGGGAACCCGCGCAGCCGGCTTACCAACTTTTCAGTACAAAAACCCTGCATGCGAGGTGACGTAATAAAACTCACTACGCACTTGGTTTGAACATAAAGCAAGGCTTTAATCAACTTGTTTCAGAACATGGAAGTCTAGTTGTATTTCACTAGCTCCTTGTCTTACAAAATGTCCCTGGCAAGCTGGGGCCAATGCCCGAGTATTTATACTCCTTGGACGGCGCCACCAGCTGGCTGTCCAGTGTTATTTCATAAGTAGTTTCTTGATGATGAGATTTATAACATGAGGTATTTTGAATGGCCCACGTAGACCCTTAAAGGGGCCGCACAGGACCAAACAAAATTAGAAGGAACATTGATCAGGAGGCCTGTCATAGATGAGTTAGGTTGGGTTGGAGATTCACAAAAGTCTCCATTAGTCCATTCCCACTCCAGTTTGCTGATGCAGCTGGTTAAAGACATTTAAGTGATGCCGGTGGTGCCAATTTACGTGCTTGAGATGTTTGAAAACATCGGGGGTAATTTTAACCTAATTCGACGGGCGGGAAATCCATGGGATCGGGTGGTTTACTCCTGCCCAATATTACACCCGACTGACTTCAGTGGAGAGTGAAATGGGGCGGGGTGTGAGAGCAGCCCTGCCCTCAATCCCGTGGGTTTCCTGCCGGGTTAGGTTAAAATTACCCTCATTATTTCCGATGAGTTGTGATTGGCCTTCTGCTGCCGTCACTCGACGATAATCGGACTTTGAAATCATGTTTATAAAAAAAAAACCTTACTTTCTAAAAAGAGAAAATATTCCCCATGGTGAATAAATAAGCAAATCTGTTGGTTGGTTTTTTGTTAACATTACATTTTATTTTGGATTGGTAACTGGACTTCATTAAAAATGAAAACTTCTTTGGGGAATTGAGAGACAACGTGTGAAGATGAACAGCCCGAGGTGAGCACTGAGTCTGGTAGCACGCTCCGCAGACACTCCGCTTTGTTTAAATAGACTTTGTACACTGAGATTTTGTATTCATTTCTTGTGAAGCTCACCTTAGTGACAACTAAGCTGAAAATTAAAAAAAAATATTTGAGCAACAAAATGTGTGGTTTGATGTTTTCATTGAGCAGTTAATAATACATCTCTGGATAATGTAAGATCCTTGTGGCTACAAGTTCTCTCTTGTCCCCCTCCTGAAAGTTACTCCTCCCTGTGGCCGCTAACTTCTTTGATAATTAGTCGGCATGTTCAGTTCTGCGACCTTCTTCATGGATGATTTTTGATAAACTAGTGACACATGTTGTGTCTTGATGCATGACTTCACTGTCTGGGATAACAATAACAACTTGCATTTATCTAGCATCTTTAATGTAGTGAAGTGTCCCAGGGCGCTTCACAGGAGCATTCTCAAACAAAATTTTACACCGAGCCACATAAGGAGATATGAGGACAGGTGACTTGGTTAAAGAGGAAGGTTTTAAGGAGCGTCTTAAAGGAAGAAAGAGAGGTAGCGAGGCAGAGAGGTTTATGGAGGGAATTCCAGACCATAGGGCCCAGGCAGCTGAATGCACGGCCGCCAATGGCAGAGCGATGGAAATCGGGGAACGCAAGAGGCCAGAGACCAGTCTGAAACTGCTTCAGTTTTCAAATCTATAACTGCAACTGGTCAAAAGGGAAGTTTATAAAGTTTCCAGGCAGTTTTTGGCATTGGCCCAGAACCTTTTAAATGTCATTTTTGACCTTAATGTTAGCAGAGAGTAAAAATGTTTAACTGGGGGAAGGCCAATTTCAGTGGGATGAGAACGGATTTGGCCCGGGTAAACTGGAGTCAAAGGTTGGCAGGCAAAACTGTAATGGAACAATGGGCTGCCTTTAAAGAGGAAATAGTTCAGGTACAGTTGAGGTACATTCCCATGAGGGGGAAAGGCAAGGCAACTAAAGGGCAGCACGGTGGCATAGTGGTTAGCACTGTTGCCTCACAGCGCCAGGGACCCGGGTTCGAATCTGGCCTCGGGCGACTGTCTGTGTGGAGTTTGCACATTCTCCCCGTGTTTGCGTGGGTTTACTCCGGGTGCTCCGGTTTCCTCCCACAGTCCAAAGATGTGCAGGTTAGGTTGATTGGCTATGATAAATTGACCTTTAGTGTTAGGGGGATTAAATACAGGGGGTTATGGGGATGGGGTGGGATATGTGTTGGTGTAGGGGTTACGGGGATTGGGTGGGATATGTGTCGGTGCAGGCTCGATGGGCCGAAATGGCCTCTATCTGCACTGTGGGGTTTCTGTGATTTCTGTGAAAGTCAGAGCTCCCTGGATGATGAAAGAGATAGAGAGTATGATGAAGCAGAAAAAGAGTGCGTATGACAGATGTCCGGTCGAGAATACATCTGAGAATCAGGCTCTATATAGAAAGGTCAGAGGGGAAGTGAAAAAAAAATAAAAGGGGCAAAGAGAGGGTATGAGACTAGAATGGCAGCCAAAATAAAAGGTAATCCAAAAGTCTTCTATAGGCTTATAAATAGAAAACGGGTAGTAAGAGGAGCGGTGGGGCCAATTAGGGACCAAAAAGGAGACCTATGCATGGAGGCAGAGGGCATGGCTGAGGTACTAAATGAGTACTTTGCATCTGTCTTCACCAAGGAAGAGGATGCTGCCATAGACATAGTGAAGGAGGAGATAGTGGAGATACTTGGTAGGATAAAAATTGATAAAGAAGAGGTATTAGAAAGGCTGGCTGTACTTAAAGTAGATAAATCACCAGGAGCGGATGGGATGCATCCTAGGATGCTGAGGGAATTAAGGGCGGAAATCGTGGAGGTACTGGCCATAATATCCCAATCCTCCTTAGATACAGGGGTGGTGCCAGAGGACTGGAGAATTGCAAATGTTACACCATTGTTCAAAAAAGGGTGTAAAGATAAACCCAGCAACTACAGGTCAGTCAGTTTAACCTCGGTAGTGGGGAAGCTTTTAGAAACAGTAATCAGGGACAAAATTAACAGTCACTTGGTCAAGTGTGGATTAATTAAGGAAAGCCAGTATGGATTTGTTAAAGGCAAATCATGTTTAACCAACTTGATCAAGTTTTTTGATGAGGTAACAGAGAAGGTTGATGAGGGTAATGCGGTTGACGTATGTACATGGAATTCCAAAAGGCATTTGACAAAGTGCCACATAATAGGCTTGCCAGCAAAGTTGAAGCCCAAGGAATAAAAGGGACAGTGGCAGCATGGGTATGGAATTGGCTCAGTGACAGGAAACAGAGAGTAGTGGTGAACGATTGTTTTTCGGACTGGAGGAAGGTACACAGTGGTGTTCCCCAGGGGTCGGGTCTAGGACCACTGCTTTTCTTGATATATATTAATGACTTGGATGTGGGTGTACAAGGCACAATTTCAAAATTTGCAGATGACACAAAACTTGGAAGTATAGTGAACAGTGAGGAGGAGAGTGATAGACTTCAGGAAGACAGACAGGCTGGTGAAATGGGCGGAGACGTGGCAGATGAAATTTAACGCAGCAAAGTGCGAAGTGATACATTTTGGTAGAAAGAATGAGGAGAGGAAATATAAACTAAAGGGTACAATCCTGAAGCGGGTGCACGAATAGAGAGACCTGGGGGTATGTGTGCAAATTGTTGAAGGTGGCCGGACAGGTTGAGAAAACAGTTAAAAAGGCTTACGGGATCCTGGACTTCATAAATAGAGGCATAGAGTACAAAAGCAAGGAAGTTATGATGAACCTTTATAAAACACTGGTGTGGCCTCAACTGGAGTATTGTGTCCAATTCTGGGCACCGCACTTTAGGAAGGATGTGAAGACCTTAGAGAGGGTGCAGAAAAGATTTACGAGAATGATTCCAGGAATGAGGGACTTCAGTTACGTGGACAGACTGGAGAAGCTGGGGTTGTTCTCCTTGGTGCAGAGAAGATTGAGAGAAGATTTGATAGAGCTGTTCAAAATCATGAGGGGTCTGGACAGAATAGATAGAGAGAAACTGTTCCCATTGGCAGAAGGGTTCGAGAACCAGAGGACACAGATTTAAGGTGATTAGCAAAAGAACCAAAGGTGATGTAAGAAAAAACATTTTTACGCAGCGAGTGATTAAGATCTGGAATGCACTGCCTGAAAGGGTGGTGGAGGCAGATTCAATCACGGCTTTCAAAAGGGAGTTGGATAAGTATCTGAAGGGAAAAAATTTGCAGGGCTACGGGGAAAGGGCGGGGGAGTGGGACTAGCTGCAGTGCTGTTGCAGAGAGCCGGCATGGGCTTGACGGGCCGAATGGCCTCCTCCTGTGCTGTAACCATTCTGTGATTCTATGAGAGGTGGCTATCTCGTCACTAACCAGTACCTGGAGTATGATTTTACCGAATGAGCTCTCTAAGACCACCCAACATTCATATCTGAAGCAATATCTGAAAGTAAACCTGTTTGTGAATATCTGCTGTACAAGCCTATTATTGGATGTCTACTCGCAAATATAGACTAACAGAAAAATAACTGGAAATCCAAAATGAAGATAGAAAATGTTGGGAATACATCGCAGGTCTGCCAGCATCTGAAGAGAAAAAGACATGTTAACATTTCTGGAGTAGATCTTTCATCAGAGCTGGAGGATAAGCGAGACTCAATAGGATTAAACAAAACAGATTCAAAATAATCAGTAAAAGTCGAGACTCAGTGACGCCAAGTCTTGTCACAGTTTACTGATTAAAAGGACAACAAACAAAGTTTTTGAAAAGCTGGAAAGAGGTGAAAACAGACAGATGATATTGAGACAAAAGCAAAATGCTGCGGATGCTGGAAATCGGAAATAAAAACAGAAGATGCTGGAAATACTCAGCAGGTCAGGCAGCATCTGTGGAGAGAGAAACAGAGTTAACGTTTCAGGTCGATGACCCTTCGTCAGAACTGGAATAAGCTGGAGATGTAACTGGTTTTTAATACAGGGGCAGGGAGAGGGGGGAGGGGAGGAAAGAACAAAAGGGACGGTCTGTGATAGCTTGGAAGGCAGGAGAGATTAAGAGACAAAAGGGATGATGGTGCGAGGCAAAAGGAGAGGTAATGGGACAAGTAAAGGAACAAAAGATGGGTCTAAAGGAGGAGTAAATGGTTACAGCAGAACCATTACCATGATGATATTGAGATCATCTCAGTGAGCCATTAAAAGGACAAAGGGGCATGAATATAGCTAAGGCGGTGAAAAGGCAGGGGCAAGATACGGACAAAATATTCAAAAATGGGGAAAAATGCAAAAAAAAGGACAAATAAGAGCAGAAAACACCAACAGACAAACTTCAACTGCAACAAGAAACAGGGCAGCACAACATTGAGAACCATCTGTCAAAGGCCGGAATATCCCTTCCTCCAGGGCCCAGTTTGATCTGCATGTTCAAAACTCAGAGCATTCCTGGTGGAAAGCTCGGGAATTATGGCCGATATCGGCTGACACAAATATCCATTAAATCCGGAGCTTTAATGAGGCTCTTGCGCCGTGTGTGAAAACTCTCCACTCTCATTTTATCATCTCATCGGGAATTGCAAACGTATGGAGCGGGTGAGGTAAAGGCCCAATTCTAGACCGCATTCATTACCAGAAATCAGAAGTAACCTGAGATCCTGATGCTACTCCAGATCAGGAAATTGTTCCACCCGAATTAGGGCTAGGGTAACGTATCACTTGGCTCGGGAAATGCGGCTCCTTTGCGCCTTCTGTTTAGCTGTCACTGTGTCCTCTTCAGCAGCAGCGAACTTTGATGGACTGGAAGCGGAGCTGCGGAGCTATAGAAAAACACTCCACTGAATCATAGAATCAGAGACATCTACAGCACAGAAGAGGCCATTCGGCCCATCCTGTCCGTGCCGGCCGACAAAAAGCTATCCAGCCTAATCCCACTTTCCTGCTCTTGGTCTGTAGCCCTGTAGTTTACAGCACTTCAAGTGCACATCCAAGCACTTTTTAAATGTGATGAGGGTTTCTGCCTCGACCACCCTTTCAGGCAGTGAGTTCCAGACCCCCACCACCCTCTGGGTGAAAAAAGATCTCCTCAAATCCCCTCTACACCTCCGACCAATGACTTTAAACCTATGCCCCCTGGTTATTGACCCTTCTGCTAGAGGAAATAGGTCCTTCCTATCCACTCTATCCAGGCCCCTCATAATTTTATACACCTCAATTAAATCTCCCCTCAGCCTCCTCTGTTCCAAAGAAAACAACCCCAGCCGGTCCAATCTTTCCTCATAGCTAAAATTCCCCCAGTCCTGGCAACATCCTCGTAAATCTCCTCGGCACCCTCTCTAGTGCAATCACATCCTTCCTGTAATGTGGTGACCAGAACTGTACCCAGTACTCCAGCTGTGGCCTAGCTAGTGTTTTATACAGTTCAAGCATAATCTCTCTGCTCTTATATTCTATGCCTCGGCTAATAAAGGAAAGTATTCCGTATGCCTTCTTAACCACCTTATCTACCTGGCCTGCTACCTGCAGGGATCTGTGGACATACACTCCAAGGTCCCTCTGATCCTCTACACTATTCAGTGTCCTACCATTTATTGTGTATTCCCTTTCCTTGTTAGCCCGCCCCAAATGCATCACCTCACACTTCTCCGGATTGAATTCCATGTGCCACTGGGCTGCAAGCAGCCTGCCAGCTAAGGCCAATTACAGCCAGGAGAAAGTGATAGCCCACAGCATTGGGCACAAGCAGCGGTGGGTGTTTACATGGGCACTAATGACTCTTTGCCTCCAATGGAAATGGGCAGCTGGGTGACCCTAGTGTTCACTTGGTAATAGAGTGGTGCTGGGTGCTGTAACAGAAATAGAGTGCATCATATTGATTTGAATAGTTTAACTGTCCCATTAGTACTTTTATTTAAGAATAATTAAAAAAATATATAGTTTCAACCGACCATCTATTGGCTGGTTTAACCTGGCACCAGTGGGAGTTAACCAGCACTGCCCTGGATTACTAGCGGAGTAGATCATATTTATGACCAAGCTGTTTTGAGAGGAATCCCAAAGATACAAAGTTTTCCTTATTTGAAGATATTTGGGATCAGCTCTAATTAAATTGTGGACATACCATTGTAAGTAACACGTGGTTAAGAGAAGCTCTGGGATTTTGCAATTGCTGCATTTCTCTTATATATAAGGGCAGACCCTCCGTCCTGCACTCCCAGGGAGGGCTGTGCTCGGAAGCACGTAGCACCCATTCTCCCACTCATATTGCCTTCGAGCTTGGCTCCCTGCACGCAGCGGGACATTCGTGAATTTACGCTGAAGATCTTCACCTCTTCGCTTTACTGTATTTTTATCTCTCTGTATTTCCCCCCCCCCCCCACCCCCCCACCTCCAAAGTTGCAGTTTTAATTAAGTAAAAAAATCAAGGTCTGAATTGCAATATCTTGAATGCTGTTGCAAAATGTTAAGTTGTTTGTGTTGCTTAAAACTGTATTTAAACGAGCTCATCAATGTCCAAGCAGACACATTCCTCTCAAAACATTAAAAGCTGCTTAATGAAAGGTTTAAAAGTTGATCAACAACTTTTTGTACACCCTGAATGTACGCTGTAGGAATGTACTGGCTACGCGAGGAGCTGCTGCCATCTGCTGGGACTGTGAACAAATTACACAAAGAACAAATGGTCAAAAGCGGCTTTGAGCTGAAATACATTCAACTTAGAATAAAAACATAAAATGCTGTAAACACTCAGCAGGTCAGGCAGCATCTGTGCAGAGAGAAACCGAGGTAACAGTTCAGGTCGATGACCCTTCTTCAGAACTGGACCATGTTAGAGGTGATCCGTTTTTAAGCAAATACAGAGCCAGGGAAAGGGGGCAGGGAAAGAACAAGAGGGTGATGGGGTGGAGGGTGGGAGCGATTAAATAACCAAACTGATGTGCAAGGCAAGAGCAGGTGATAATGAGACAAGTAGAGAAACAAAATATGGGACCAGAGGAGTTGTAAGTGGTTACAGCAGAATAGCAGCAGAGGGAAACACGGACAGTCATGGAATGTGGCGGGGAAAGTGGGGAGACCCCAGGGGTGCAGACCACCCCACTGGCTGTGTATGGACAGGGGGTCCCCCACTGAGCAACAGCAAATGTCTTGGTTTCCCCTCTACGAAGCAGTATAGGGACCCTGGAGGCCCATTCACGTCAGCCAGACAGACATTGGCTGCTCTTCACTCAGAGGGCGGTGGATCTTTGGAATTCTCTACCCCAGAGGGCTGTGGATGCTGAGTCTTTGAGTATATTCAAGGCCGAGATCGATAGATTTTTGGACTCTAGGGGAATCAAGGGATATGGGGATCGGGCGGGAAAGTGGGATGAGGTCGAAGATCAGCCATGATCTTATTGAATGGCGGAGCAGGCTCGAGGGGCCGAATGGCCGACTCCTGCTCCTAATTCTTATGTTCTTATGTTCTCCCTCAGCTGAACAGTGAAATGTGCTTTGCCCGCCCCATCCCACTGAACACCAACACATACCCTGGATGGCTGATGCCCCCCCCTCCCACTGCCCCCCCTCTCCCCCTCACACTGCCCTCCTCACCCTCCCACTGCCCCCCTCTCCCTCTGCCCCCTCTCCCCCTCCCACTGCCCCCTTCTCCCTGCCCCCCCTCCCACTGCCCCCTCTCCCTCTGCCCCCTCTCCCCCCTCACACTGCCCTCCTCACCCTCCCACTGCCCCCCTCTCCCTCTGCCCCCCCTCCCCCTCCCACTGCCCCTTCTCCCCTGCCCCCCTCCACTGCCCCCTCTCCCTCTGCCCCCTCTCCCCCTCCCACTGCCCCTTCTCCCCTGCCCCCCCTCCCACTGCCCCCCTGCCCCTCCCCCTCCCCCTGCCCCCCTCCCACTGCTCCCCCTCCCCCTGCCCCCTCTCCCCCTCCCCCTGCCCCCCTCCCACTGCCCCCCCTCCCCTCCCACTGCCCCCTCCCACAGCCCCCCTCTCCCCCTCCCCCTCCCACTGCCCCCCCTCTCCCCTCCCACTGCCCCCTCTCCCCCTCACCCTCCCACTGCCCCCCTCTCCCCTCCCCCTGCCCCCTCTCCCTCCAATGTCCCCCCTCCCCCTCCCACTGCCCCCCTCTCCCCCTCCCACTGCCCCCCTCTCCCCTGCCCCCCTCTCCCTCCCAATGCCCCCCTCTCCCCCTCCCCCCCTCCCACTGCCCCCTCCCCCTCTCCCTGCCCCTCTCTCCCTGCCCCCCTCTCCCACTGCCCCTCTCTCCCCCTCCCCCCTCCCCCTGCCCCCTCCCTCTATATGCCCCCCTCTCCCCCTCCCACTGCCCCCCTCTCCCCCTCCCCTGCCCCCCTCTCCCTGCCCCCTCTCCCTGCCCCCTCCACTGCCCCCTCTCCCCCTCCCCTGCCCCCCTCTCCCCCTCCCTGCCCCCCTCTCCCTGCCTCCTCTCCCTCCCCCTCCCACTGCCCCCCTCTCCCCCTGCCACCCTCTCCCCCTCCCCTGCCCCCCTTTCTCTGCTCCCTGCCCCCCTCTCCCTCTCCCTGCCCCCCTCTCCCCCTCCCCCCAACCCCCTCTCCCCACCCCCCTCTCCCCCGCCCCCCTCTCGCCCCCTCCCCCTGCACCCCTCTCTCCCCCTGCCCCCCTCTCTCCCCCTGCCCCCGCCCCCTCTCTCCCCCTCCCCCTGCTCCCCCTCCCCCCGCCCCCCTCTCCCCCTGCTCCCCTCTCCCCTCCCCTCCCCTCTCTCCCTGCCCCCCTCTCTCCCCCTCCCCCTCCCCTCTCCCCCGCCCCCCTCTCCCCCCGCTCCCCTCGAGATACAAACTGATGATGAGGTAGGCTTTGCTCTGTAACTCCTGCACTGTAACTATCGCACAGATCAGGGGATTCCAATCTTTAGATTCCATTTCCCACTTAACAGTTAAAATGACACTTGTCCCTCCTTCAGTGGAGATTTAAAGATACTGGAATGGCCCATCCTCAGGATTTCCAGTGTGACTGTGGAAACAGAGTTGCGGAGCATCCGATAAATAATTTAGTTTAACATTACTTTTGAGTAGTTGTTTATTTCCACCCCCCTCCCCCGCCGTCCACTTTCGCTTCTCCTCCCCCCGACTCCTCGCTGAAGTTCAGTTTCATCGGAGCAAAACAACGGAGAAGATTGGACCCGGAACAGGTGCAATATTGGCAGGTACACCCGCGGTGACTGTCTCTGGCCAGAGTTAGGTTTGTGTAATGTATATACCTTTAAGGGGGGAACTACTTTTTACAGCTCATGTATACTGTAGTACCGGCAGTGACCACACCTGTGTATAGCACTGAGTAGTAATCTGTACAGTTCAGTTCCAGAGTGAGCCACGTTGAGTAAACACCTGTTGTACCGTTCTCCTGCAGTCTTGTGTCTTACTACTGACGGACACAACAGTTTGGGCCTCAGTTAAATGTCTGAGAGCTGTGGACGGTAAACCGGCGCTCACTACAGCTTGCCCGGATTGGCTTGGTGGAGAATCATCCAGTTTCTGTGTAGCACCGCTGGCCAGTAATTACGGAAAGCGGATCCTGGGCGGGAACGAGATCCACAAACATCTTTTACAAAAAGCAAACCCTTACCATTTTCGGAGCAGCCTCCAGCAGTCCCTTGAAGGAACTCTCAACACCTGAACAAAACTGGGACCAGCATGGACTTTGCAAGCTCTGCCATTTCTTCATGAAAATTGCAGTCGGGGTCCTACAACCTATTTGCATTTTTAATCAGCCTCCCCGCCTGTTTTGGGCTGGGTGCTCATTTAAAGACCTGTCTGAAAATTGGATCAGGCGGGCAAATGGGTGTTCAAGCACCCCACCAGGTCTTCAGGCAAGAAACAGACAGCCAGCTGTTGCAAATTCCCCAGTCTCTGGTATCTCACCCAACCAGCCATTCTTCATGTGAGAGGCTTGATAGTGATTGTCAACAGGCTACTGGTGTCGGCCTTGACTCAGGGCTAGCCCTCCTGGGCTTTGTTAGAAGGTTGAGGGTTCAAGTACCAGTCCATAAACTTCAGAACATAATCTAGGCCAGCACTTCAGTGATGAGCGAGTGCGGCACGGTTTTGGATGAGGCGTTAAACCGAGGTCCTGTCCACCACCTCTCAGGTGGATGTAAAAAATCCCATGGCACTTGACATGAATCAGTCATTCATGAAAGAAAGACTTATGAAATAATACTGAGCATCCTGCAGGTGGCGCTGTCCAGGAAGAGTATAAATACTCGGCTCGGGCCCAGCTTGTGCAGGACATTCTTAACATGAACTAGTGAAGGACACAACTAGACCTCCATGTTGTAAAACAGTTGATTAAAGCTTTGTTTAACGCTTAAACCAAGTGCCTAGTAGTTTTCTTACATCAGCACTATTTAAAGACGAGCAGTGAAATTCTAGTGACCTGGAAAACAGTTATCCTCAACCAACACCATCAAAAGCAAATGATCTGGTCATTTGTCTCATTGTGGGACCTTGCTGTGTTCAAATTGGGTGCCAGTGTTGATACATGACAACAGTGACTGTACTTCCTTGACTGTGAAGTGCATCCTGAGGATGTGAGAGGTGCTATATAAATGCAAGTTCTTTCTTCAAACACAGTGGGCATAATACTGTTCTCAGCCAACAAGCATAAATGCTCACCATCCAGTATTTGACTGGGTAATGAGGTTAGATGGTTAAAGGATGATTTGACCGAAGTTTTCAAGATATAGGAACATAGGGTTCGGGTTGTGCATTGAACATCTATATTTGCCTCTATAGAGTAGGATTTGGTTTGGCCGTTCCCCTGGCGCTGCATGGATTAGATGAGCAGCACCAGTTTGACAGGGCACAACATCTTCAGGTCCAACAACACCTCGGGGTGGGGTGGGGAAATCTTCCCTGCCATCAATACCCAAGGACCCATATTTATAGCCCAGACCATTCCTACCTGGTTATGTCAGATTGTTAATTACTTCCAGTAACACACCCCTCCTGCCACTCATCAACTTGGTTTCCACAAAGAGCTTCCAACATCGTTGCCCCAAGAACATGCCGCACTTTCCCTCCACCGAAGATAATCTGCCATCTTTCAGGCCCCTCCCAAAACCCATTACCTTTCCATGGCCCTACCCACAACATTGAGAGGCGAAACTGTAAGACATTTCGCGCATCGTGAAGCTGCTTAGCAAGTGCAGCCCTCTTGTGACGATTTTGAAAGGGAGTTCAGTGTATGAAGGACCATAACAAATGGCGCGCGTACATGCTGGGTGAATGTGGAATACCTCCAAACATGTCCTCACCAATGCCCTCTACATGTTCTCTGCTGAAAAGGGCCAGTCTGGGGACCCTTCTGGTGTAGCTGGAGGAAAATGAAGTGGGAGATCCAACAATGTACCCCCCCACCCCACCACCACACTCACTGCGCCCCCGTCCACCCGCACTCACCCCACCCATCTGCCTCAGTTCCATGCTTGCCCTCAGCTTATTGTAAGTGCCGGTGCTGCACCACACTGGGGGAAGCCCTGGAAATATAAAGGTGGTGAGGCTCAATATCACAGGTCTCTTCACATATTCCCTCGGCACAAATCACAGGAAATTGGCCCAATGTGTGTTGAGCCTGATCCTGCCCTCATCCAATGCTCCCTTCCCAGCAATGGCAATCAGGAGCAGGAACCCTGGCTGATATTTCCCCTTCCTAACCCAGGGCAGTGAGGCCAATTGTAGCACCCCTATTTGTGGCATACTAAAATCAGCTAGCATTTTTTATTTATTAATTGCTGAGATGTGGGCATCGCTGGCAAGGCCGGCTTTTATTGCCCATCCCTAATTGCCCTTGAGAAGGTGGTGGTGAGCCATCCTCTTGAACCACAGAGGGCAGTTAAGAGTTAACCACATTGCTGTGGGTCTGGAGTCACATATAGGCCAGACTGGGTAAGGACGGCAGATTTCCTTCCCTAAAGGACATTAGTGAACCAGATGGGTTTCCAGATGATCAGCCGTGATCTCATTGAATGGCAGAACAGGCTCAAGGGGCCGAATGGCCGACTCCTGCTCCAATCTTCTAATGTTTCTATGTTATGACAATTCAGTAATTTCATGGTCACCATTACTGACACAAGTTTTTAAATTCCAGATTTATTTCATTAATTGAATTTAAATTCCCCGCTGCCTGGTGGGATTTGAACTTCTGTCCCTGGAACATTAATCATTACTAGTCCAGTAACATAACCACTATGCTACCGTACCCGTGCCACTTTGCCAAATTAGGAATTGGTTAAGAGCTGCTTTGGTTTCCCCTTTAATCAATCTTGTTTTGCAGCGCAGTCCTGGGCACTGATGAATCTGCCACTGTGGATTTATCTCTGGCTTGTTAACGATGCTGTGGGCCACATTGTACTTTTAATACTGTGGTTTCGGATTGTTATCTGATGGGTAAAGGGCTTCCAGCAACGTGAAAACGTCAGAAGGTATTTGGCCATCTGGCGAGTGAAACATTTATTGTGTCGGCTCGTGGAGCAGAAAGCAATTGCAGCACCTTTGGAACGTGTAACTGCGATGTTGTGAGCAATTTTCACAGGCCTGTCTAGCGGCACATTCAGAACACGGTTAAAATAGCAGGCAGCAATAAATAGGAAGGGAAGAGACAGAAAGAGCTTTATTAAAACAACGTATTGAACTTCTAGTATTGGTTGTTTCTTCCTCTGAACATACCATTGGTATTTATTCAGTGATATCTGATTTTCTAACAGTCGGAGTTGGTTTTTGTTCAATCCATTCAAGCTGTAATTGTGGATAAATTGAAATGTTATTTAAAGTTAGACTGCACACTTGTTTTTGTTCAAAAGAGCAAAGTGACTGAGTCACATTCTACCCTCTGATTATTCAGATCCAATTTGCTTTTTTTTTATCTTTGTTAATTTTCTTTCTCCCCCCACATCAATGTGATTTTCCTCAGTTTGTTCAAAGTACTCCTCTCAGTTCTGTCTCCATAAATATTTATTTTTGCATCAGTGTTTTTAAAACTGATTTTACAGCTACATGGATTCCTGCAATTCCAGGTTCTCGTCTCCAGCTCTCGGGAGCTGTGTGATGGAGAGTCTCAGGGACAACCGAGATTGGCTCCATTCACCGCCACTGGACTGAGCGGGGAGCTGGAGACACTCTCGTGGCCACACGCTATGGAAGCTCAGCTGGTGCAGTTCAATCCTGCACTGGCTGCCTTGGGATTGGTTCCCATCGCACCAAATGGAGCTCCTTCAGAAAGCATCGAACTGAAGACCAAAATGGCGGGCCACTGCGAAAGCAGAAAGTCATACAGATTGTATAACAGGTAACAAATAATTACTACAAAGATCAAAAATAAATAGAAGGGGTTAAGGGGTAGAGTACAATGAACAGAACGCACTCCCCTTTAGATTTTCCTTCACCTTCTCTGGGAGAGATTGGTTCTGATCCCAGGCACCAACAGTAGGGTGGAGGATCAGAGGACGAACATGGAAAATTCTTCCAGGGCTTGACAGGGTAGATGCAGGGAGGATGTTTCCCCTGGCTGGGGAGTCTAGAACCAGGGGTCACAGTCTCAGAATAAGGGGTCGGCCATTTAGGACTGAGATGAGGAGAAATTTCTTCACTCAGAGGGTGGTGAATCTTTGGAATTCTCTACCCCAGAGGACTGTGGAGGCTCAGTCATTGAGTATATTCAAGACAGAGATCGATAGATTTTTGGATATTAAGGGAATCAAGGGATATGGAGATCGGGCGGGAAAGTGGAGATGAGGTAGAAGATCAGCCATGATCTTATTGAATGGCGGAGCAGGCTCGAGGGGCCGAATGGCCGACTCCTGCTCCTATTTCTTATGTTCTTATGGATAAAAGGAGGTGGTGGAATTGGATACATAAGGGAGGGAAGGGAATTAGAAGCAGAGAAATGGGCCGGAGAGTAAAATTAGGGGGCGATTTTAACCCTACTCGCTCAGCAGAAACCTAGCGGGCGGGCGGTTAAAATCACCCTGGGCTCTGACCTGTCCGAAAGCTGCCATGATCGCAACATCTACAATTTTAACCTGCTCTCCTGAGCAGGCAGCAAGGACCAGCGCCCGGAGCCAACAGGGTCCTTCTTTACATAGGCATGTTGTGGCCCGATGACATCATTGCGACCCCGACTGTAATTCTAACTCAGGCCTGAGCAGGGAATCCACCTGGAGTTAAAATCGAGGCCGATTTCAAGTTTTTCCCGATAAATTATATCTCAGAGTTCAAATGCAGCTTCCTACTGCAATGCCATCTGGGGATTCATAAACTAGAGTCTTGAAAAGTTTGATTGATTGAATTCAAGTCCAATATCTGCAATTATTAGAAAAGAAATGGAAAATAATCACACTTACCAGAATTACACTTTGGGGTGAAATTGGCTGCCGTGGCACCTCCCGCTAACACCGCCGGGGGCGCTAACGAGGCGCAAATGGCTTTGCAACCGGGTGGGGCGCTGACATCGACTCCTGGTGTATTTGGTGGGAGTTTTGCGGCAGCGCTACGGCGTTGCGTACCGATCTCCTTCACCCGGAGATCGTGATATCATCGGTATGCACATCGCCCAGACCCAAAATTGATTTCCGCCCCCCTGCGGCAGCGCCGGTCGAAAACCCCGTCAGCTGCGGGAGGCGCGCATCTGGCAGGCGGTCGCTTCGGGGGCGATGATTAAAGGGCAAGGTGGTCGAGAAAAAAATAAGTACCTTTCTGGTTGCAGTTTTTTTTGCAGGTTCCTGCCCGCGATCAATCAGCCCGGATCGTGGATCGCGCGGGATCGCGGCTGCCTTGGTGCTCCAGGTAGGCACTTTTTATATTGCAGAACCTGCAGCGATGGCTTTAAGGGAGGGAAGGAGCCTTTGAACACGGCAGCGCTGCCCGGCCCATTGGGCATCGCTGCTGAAGTCTCCGCCTCGCTCTCCGACGTTAACGCTCTAAGAGGGAAGTGGCGTGCTTGATTTAGCGCTCCACTTCCCTCTTGGGGCGCTAAAACTCAATTTTGTGGTCGCCGGCGCTAATCAGCGCCGGGGGCTAAAGTTAGCGCCCAGGTGATGTCAGTGCCCCAAAATGGTCGATACCGAATTTTTCCCTCTTTGTCTCCCAGCATCTTTCTCTTTTTGGAAAATGTTAAGAGATCTTGGTTCCGCGCTGCACTTTGTTCTCCACTTTGGACCTGGAGGAGATTAGGATGTACTAAAATCCCGATCTGTGGAAAGACAACGTGGTTCGGTCCCTTATCTCAACATCTGTGTCGTGGCGAGTACTCAATGTACAACCAGTGACTCGCTTCCACTTCCAGCTGCTGTATTTCTGGGAAGCCTTTCGACCGAGATATCTTCTTGAGTGAAGGCCGTTCGGCCTCCTCCATGTAATTTGGTTGCCTTGATAATTCCCTTCATCGTTTTCAAAGAGTTGTAAATGTTCCCAGTCACTTCAGCCTCACAGCTAGCAGTAACGCAGTGGGAATTACAGATTCATTCTCTGACTCACGCTGAAAGCGACGGGTCATTCTGTCACTTTAGAGCGGCTGTGGTCTCCTCTGTAACCTTCTCCTGTTCTCCAGCTGTTGCTTTCTGTACAAAAAAAAATCAGATATTCCCTACAAGCAGAACAGAAAAGTGGCTGTGTAAAAACTCCCTATTTAAACCTAATTCAGGAATTCTTTAAGGATTTGTGTTGGTAAATGTTGCCTGGGCAATTTTCAGAGCATCCTACCCTAACATTATTGAGCTGATTGGTGTAAACACTACTGTCGACGATTAAGTTACGGTCCAAAACACAGACTGGCAGCCGTTTTGTTCATAACTGATTCAAAGCGACAGAACAGCTAATTGCAACTCTCGTATGTCTCAGAGAGCTTCACATGCAATGAATTACAGATACTTTGAAATGCAGTGACTACTGTTATCTAGCCAAACATTTTGAACAGAGCAAGAGCCCAGAAACAGCAATGAGATGAATGGCCAGTCCTGTTTATTGGTGGTGTTTGATAGGAGAAATGTTGGGAGAATTAATTCCCGGCTCTTCTTCAAATCATGCCATGTTTGTCAACCTGAACCTCCGGAACAGGTAGACAGTCATTGGCACTCCAGGAATGCAGCACTCCATCAATACTGCACTGAAGCATCAACCTCGATTATAGGCTTAAGTCCAAGGCTGGGTCTTGAACCCATCATGTTCTGACTCAGAGGTGTTACTGACTGAGCTGAGCTGATAATTGTCATTGGATTTGCCACTCGAAACCCAACTTTCTATCCAACAAAGCGAGATTGCACAGTGAACCCTCCACCTTCCCCTCCGCACATAGCTTATTTTTATGTTCTGTTGAGGTTTCCAGAGTTGATGCGATGGACCCACCAGAATACAGGCAGCTGGAACGAGAAGAACTCTTTCAACCGGCCAAGCTCACCCATTTGTTTAGTCTCAAGTTCAGGATCCATACAGACCATGTTCACCTCCCACCTGGCTTCATCCTGGAACACTAACCCTCGTGGTCCTGCTCAATCAGGAATCTTCCCATTCGTCTTTGAATTTTTCAGCTGAGTCTGCATTGCACCGGGTGGCAGGTTCTAGACTGGATAACAACACCACAACAACAACAACCTGCATTTATATAGCGTCTTTAACGTAGTAAAACATCCCAAGGCGCTTCACCGGAGTGTTATCAAACACAATTTGACACCGAGTCACATAAAAGAAAGACTTGCATTTATGTAGCGCCTTTCAGGACCACCAGACATCCCAAAGCGCTTTACAGCCAATGAAGTACTTGTTGAAGTGCAGTCACTGTTGTAATGTTGGAGATGTGGCAGCCAATTTGCGCACAGCAAGCTCCCACAAACAGCAATGTGATAATGACCAGATAATCTGTTTTAGTGATGTTGATTGAGGGATAAATATTGGCCCCAGGACACCGGGGAGAACTCCCCTGCTCTTTTTCGAAATAGTGCCATGGAATCTTTTACATCCACCTGAGAGAGCAGACGGGGCCTCGATTTAACGTCTCATCTGAAAGATGACACCTCAGACAGTGCAGCACTCCCTCAGTACTGCACTGGAGTGTCAGCCTAGATAAGGAGATATTAGGACAGGTGACCAAAAGCTTCGTCAAAGAGGTAGGTTTTAAGGAGCGTCTTAAAGGAGGAGAGAGAGGTAGAGATGCGGAGAGGTTTAGGGAGGGAATTCCAGAGCTTAGGGCTGAGGCAGCTGAAGGCACAGCCACCGATGGTGAAGCGATTAAAACCGAGGGTCGGTATTCCACTTGTCAATAATTTTAGTGAAAGAGTTTGCATAAACACGGAGTGGAATTCAGAGTGTCAGCTTGGCTCCTTGGTATTACTCTCACCTCTAAGTCAGAGGTTGCAGGCTCAAGCTGCACTCCAGGACTTGAGCACATAATCTAGGCAGATGCTTCAGTGCAGTACTGGCGGAGGCGATGTCTTTTGGATGAGATGTTAGACCTTCTTCAGGGACATTAAAGATTCCATGGTACTATTAGAAGAAAGGCAGAGCGTTCTCCTGAGTTCTGGCCAACAACTATCCTGAAAACCAATGCCACCAAAAAACAGATGAACTGGTTATTCACCTTATTGCTGTTCATGGAATCTTGCTGTGCATAAATTGGATCCTTATTTGCCTGCATAGCTACACTTCAAAAGTAATTTGTGTTAAACACTTTGAGATGTTTCTCAGTGATGTGATAAAGCACTATATAAATGCAAGCCCATCCTTCCTTCCTTCTTTTCTTTCATTCCAGGCCAATTTTTATACAAACGTTCTCAACAGGAGAATTTCCTATCTCTTAGTGTAAAGGCCTTACTGTTTAACCTAAATTTTGCTCATTGTTTCTTCAATTTAGGATCATATCCATTTATCCCTCAACTAACACCACCAAAAAACAGATTATCTGCTCATTTATTTTATTGCTGTTTGTGGGAGCTTGCTGTTCAATTCAATTCAATTTTATTTGCCATATGTAACCAGTACAAGTACAATTACAATGGAATGCTTACTCCCCGTCGGAACGCGTCAGCTATTCTTACAGCGCCGTGTTCAGAAAGTCAATACAATGGCTTCCAGTGGCAGCGGGAGCACGATGTCCCTCAGCCGCTCCATCCTCCTCGTCACCGCGGCCTCCTCCTCACGGTTGCCGGCTCCAAGTGGTGACCTGCTTCTCCCGCTCATGATCCGACCTCTGGCCGCCATGCCCGGCTCCCCTCCTCCCAGTCAGACTGCGAGCTTCCCGCCATGGAGCTGCCGGCCGACGTGCTGCAGCGGGTCGTCATGGCTGCTGCTGCTGCTCGTTGCGCTGCGCTGCCTCCGCCCGACTTGCCGACTTCGCACATTGGCTGCCGCGTTTCCTACATTACAACAGTGACTACACTTCAAAAGTTCTTAGCTCTTTCTCTCCTTTCTCCTCTCATGCCCTCTCCATACTCATATTGTCCATGAGACCCACCTCCTGCTCCCTCAATCCTATTCCTACCAAACTGCTGATCTCCCAACATCCCTCCCTGGCACCCATGTTAGCTGACATTACATATTAACGGATCTTTCTCCTCAGGTACTGGCCCCCCCCTCTCAAATCTGCTGTCATCAACCCTCTCGTCAAAAAAACCACCCTTGATCCCTCCATCCTTGCAAACTACCGCTGACGTAAGAAAACTACTAGGCACTTGGTCTAAGCATTAAACAAAGCTTTAATCAACTGTTTTACAACATGGAGGTCTAGTTGTGTCCTTCACTAGTTCCTGTTAAGAATGCCCTGCACAAGCTGGGCCCGTGCCCGAGTATTTATGCTCTCCCTGGACAGCGCCACCCATAGGCCGCTCAGTATTATTTCATAAGTCTTTCTTTCATGAATGACTGGTTCGTGTCAACCGCCTCATCTCCAACCTTCCTTTCCTCTCCAATGTTCTTGAACGTGTTGTCACCTCCCAAATCCGTGCCCATCTCTTCCGCAACTCCTTGTTTGAATCAGGTTTCTGCCCCTGGCGCAGTACTAAAACGGCTCATATCAACATCACAAATGACATCCTGTGTGACTGACGGTGGTAAACTATCCCTCCTCATCCTTCTCGACCGGCCTGCAGCCTTTGACACGGGTGGTCACACCTCCTCCTCCAACGCCTCTCCTCCGTCGTCCAGCTAGGTGGGACAGCCCTCACCTGGTTCCATTCTTATCTATCCAATCATAGCCAGAGAATCACCTGCAATGGCTTCTCTTCCCGCTTTGGTGTCCCCCAAGGATCTATCTCATCTACATGCTGCCCCTCGGCGACATTCACTGAAATCACAGCATCACTTTCCACATGTACGCTGATGACACCCAGCTCTGCCTCACCATCACCCCTTGTTGTTGCGGTACTCAGTTGCTCTTACTACTGCAGCTTTAGCCGAATCACATCAGCCCCTTTTGAACTGAAATGTCCGAGGCAATCATTGCTGAATAAATACCACAAATTATATAAGAGATTGAATTTATTTGAAATGCCAAAAAATGTCATCCCAGAGTCAGTTTGTGTTTTTATCCCGTCACTGTCATCGTTTCCTGTTTGCTGTCGATATTCTTTATCCTGTTTCGGCTCCTTTCGATGTAATTGGTAGTGGCGTTGGGATTTTGCTGCCCAGACTGTCTATAACAGGCCTTTGGCTTTTTTCGGCTAAAAAGCAGTAACCATTTCCATTACTACTATTGTCAATTACAAAGTTGCCACTTACAGTGTATTTCTGGTTGAAACTCAGTAATTTGCACCTTTTTGTGGTAAAATTCCCTTATGTACTTAATGCCATCTAAGTGGTGTGAGGTTACAGCTTCAATAGTGATTTGCTATAATCTTCAATAATGATAGCGCTACCCCTTTAAACCGACAAATCGCGCTGGCACCAATGCACCCGCCATAGGCAGTGGTGACTGTACCTAGCCCCATGCTAGGTGACATGAACCACCTGAGCGGCCTGCGCGTGGCACTGTCCAGGGAGAGTATAAATACTCGGGCACGGGCCCAGCTTGCTCAGGACATTCTTAACAGGAACTAGTGAAGGACACAACTAGACCTCCATGTTGTAAAACAGTTGATTAAAGCTTTGTTTAATGCTTAGACCAAGTGCCTAATAGTTTTCTTACGTCACTAGGTAGTAGAAGGCAGACACCGTACACTTTAATGACAGATCAGGATAAGAGATAGTTTGTTGTTCCACTTTATTGGGCATCTGTAGAAATGACTGTGCTTCATTTGGCACAGATACTGAAGTGAAGGAGTTTTAAAAAATTCGTTCCTGGGATGTGGGTATCGCTGGCAAGGTCAGCATTTATTGCCCATCCCTAGTTGCCCTTGAGAAGGTGGTGGTGAGCCGCCTTCTTGAACCGCTGCAGTCCATGTGGTGAAGGTGCTCCCACAGTGCTGTTAGGGAGGGAGTTCCAGGATTTTGACCCAGCGACGATGAAGGATCGGCGATATATTTCCCAGTCAGGATGGTGTGTGACTTGGAGGCCCAAAAAAAAAATCAAAGCAAACATTGGCGGGGGATCCCCAATTTAAGTGTTTTTTCAAACCTTAATGAGGGGAACACGTGCCACGTGCGCCCACCTTCTGCCTTGTTGGTGTGTGGCAGCGTGTTCAGTGCTCCAGGCAAACAACAAGCCTGTGCAGCCAGTAATGGGGACATTGCTAGTCCAATCAGCATCAGCTCTACCAGTGCAACACATCATGCAGTGGGCCCAGTATTCACCTAACTTTGAAATTATTTGAAAGTAGAGAATTAATAAACAATTACTAATTACACGTGTAAATAAAAAGCTTTATGGGCACAAACTGGGGATTGAATTGCATGCAGCTGGCATTCTGCACTTTAGTTAATTGTCCGGAGCCATTTGCATCCGTCTCTGTCACGGTTTTAGAATGTTTCTTTTCTCATTTAGTTTTTTTTAAATGGATATATACATGACATGGGTTTGTAGAATTCTGCTGTATCTGACTGAAACTGGGTAAGTGCAAGGAAACTGTTTATATTATGGATCAAAGGGACACGTATCAAAAGGGCTGGGACAGCTTTAATTTATGCCTCTGAATGTGTGCCTCACAGGAGTCAGATGTTGCCATGGTTTTAAATAAACAGAGCCTCCGACATCACTTTCAGTGCTAACTAGATGGCAAGCCATTGATGTGACCCAGTTTCTGTTCACTTTTCATATAAACAAACAGACTGTAGAATCACAGAATGATACGGTACAGAAGGAGGCCATTCGGCCCGTTGTGCCTGTGCCAGCTCTTTGAAAGAGCTGTGCAAGTAGTCCCAGTCCCCTATAGAATCATAGAATGATGCACCTTCTGCGATCTTCAGTAGATTAGAATATTACCGCTGCAGCCCCGTGTAGTGAAGGTGCTCCCACAGTGCTATTAGGGAGGGAGTTCCAGGATTTTGACCCAGCGACGATGAAGGAACGGCTGATATATTTCCAAGTCAGGATGTGTGACTTGGAGGGGAACTTGCAGGTGGTGGTGTTCCCATGTGCCTGCTGCCCTTGCCCTTCTAGGTGGTAGAGGTCGCGGGTTTGGAAGGTGCTCATCACTCTCAGGTACCTCGGCCGGGTGGATGTTATTCATGTGTGACCTGACTGAAAAAAAGGAAAAATAAAAGGGACTTGCATTTATAGAACACCTTTCATGACCTTAGGATATTCCAAAGTGCTTCGCAGCCAAGAATGACTTTGAATTGTAGTCACTGTTGTAATGCAGGGGAATGTGGCAGCCAATTTGTGCCATAATGCCCATGTGTTGAAGATTGACTGTGATTCTCACTCCTGATCGCTATCTAGCAATACCCGGCTTGGGTATTGGATGCGGATCATCCCTGGCTTTTAACAGCATTTTCCTGACTTCTGTGATAATGGTTCTCCTCACAACAGAATTTTTTTCAAGCAATAATTCTACAGCAAGAAATTGGTACAATTTATGTAACATGTCCAGGGCTCCAAACACCTCGCACCTTGACCTCTGTAATTGGCCTTCCACATGTTTATTGGCAGTGACTTAATGACACAATGGGCCAATTACATCATTGGAAGAAATGAAAGTGTTAAGTTGCTGCTGCGTAATAATGTTTGGCTCTTTTAAACTGTTACCATGGATGTGTTTGATTTCCTGAATTTTACAAATTTTATGCAACAATCTCTCAATTCCACGCCGGGAAAGCGCGTTGATTCCTGTCTCAGCTCCGATACAGCACGGTACAAGGCAAGTAGTGCCATGAATCTTATCATTCATGGAGAAATAACTCATGAAGTAACACTGTGCGGCCAGCTGGTGGCGTCGTCCAAGGAGTACAAATACTTGGGCGTGGGCCCAGTTTGCTCAGGATGTTTTTGTAACCAGGAACTAGTGATTGTAAACTAGAATCTCATGGTTGTGAAACAGTTGATTAAAGCCTTGTTTTATACTCAAACCAAGCACTCAGTACTGTCTTTTTACATCAAGTAGTGTGTGTGAAAATGATGGGTTTGGCCAGATTGAACAATTAAGTCAATATTTCAGGTGAAAAATTATAACTTTAAGAAGTAATTTTTGGCAAGCTATTGACTCTGTGTTTTGATCATGCAGTTGTCCGTTGGTGTTGTAAACTTCTAGCTTGCTAATATCTTTCACAGTCAGGAACAAACCTTTCACAGGATTATTTAATGTTCTCAGTTTTCTATTTCAATTCTCTTTGAATTCTTCATGAAGCAAATATATTAAACTCAGGAATAGTCTGGCCCGATTTGAAGAATCACATAATTATGTATTTCATTACTAAATTCGGATTTTGGATTTCCCTCCCAACCAACGTTCCCTGTGAGCTGCATGTTGTTCTGTGCGGCCTGTTTCTTTTAATGCAGTGTAAACACTGGTTAGCGGCCTGCACGGGTCCTTTCAGATCACTGCGCGGCCGCACGTGCACTCATCCTGGCGGGAACATTTCTCCCAACCTAATTTTCTGTCTTCTTCTCCTGTAAGAAAGAAAGAAAGACTTGCATTTCTATAGCGCCTTTCACGACCACCGGACTTCTCAAAGCGCTTCACAGCCAATGAAGTACTTTTTGAAGTGTAGCCACTGTTGTAATGTGGGAAATGTGGCAGCCGATTTTCACACAGCAAGCTCCCACAAACAGCAATGTGATAATCACCAGATAATCTGTTTTTGTTATGTTGGTTGAGGGATAAATATTGGTCAGGACACCGGGGAGAACTCCCCCCTGCTCTTCTTCAAAATAGTGCCATGGGATCTTTTATGTCCACTTGAGAGAGCAGACAGGGCCTTAGTTTAACGTCTCATCTGAAAGACGGCACCTCTGACCATGCAGCACTCCCTCAGCACTGCACTGGAGTGTCAGCCTAGCTTTATGTGCTCAAGTCTCTGGAGTGGGACTTGAACCCACAACCTTCTGACTCTGAGGCGAGGGTGCTGCTCACTGAGCCACTGGTGATTCATGCTGGACCACTGGAGGGTGGCAGCCCTCCCATGGCAAGAGTGGCTGCTCTTTTGATGCGAGCCTGGACAGTGAGTGTGGGCAGGGCACTCGGCCATGGGGAGCATCATGACGGAGCGTGATGTTATTCTCACTCAGTGCGCACACACAGGCACACTTTCCAGCAGGGGTCACTGGGTGTCTTTCAGAAATGGGATGCTGATTGTGTTTTTCTCTCCACAGCCCTGCGATGCTGATGATTGTAATTTGTAACAGTCCTGCGGTCAGCCTTCAGGTTTTGTTTTGCTAGTGTCTTAAGTGAGATTGATCGCAGGTCCAGTGCGAGCCCTCTGCCTCCCTCCCTCCCTCCCCATTTGAGAATTTTCAGGAGACAAAGTATACGTCAATGAATCTAACACTTTTTTTTCTCCTACAGATGCTTAGCTTTCACCAGGTCAACGTATTTCATGAATATTTGAATTTATCAATAAAGTTTTCATGAAAAAATTGTTGTTCATGAACGAACAGCAGAACTGCTGCCAGAGATGTGAGTGGGATGGATTAAATAATGTAAGCTAGGATGAATTATAGATCTGCAGAGTAAAAGCAAACAGTCGTAAGTCGATGGTAAAATATATCACTTCAAATCTGGATTATGGTGGCAATTAATGCCACTGGATATAACAATGTGACTGAAGTAACTCTAATTTTACCAAAGATGCACCAAGCCTGCAGGTATGAATGGAATTATACAAACATGCAGAGTCATGCACTGAATAAAATAAACAATGCACAAAGCCGCACTTAATGCACGAAACAAAATTATGCCACGACATTTAGGTTGAAAGATGACCAATTCACTCGCTGTGTCGATGACACGTGTGTGAAAGTGTCTGAATCTAGGCCACTCTGTTCTCTGTGATACCACCTCATGAAATTGTAAAATTTAAATGTAAAGGACTGTCAAGTGAAATTGGAGTGGTTTTCAGATGGAGTGCCCCAGAGCAACATTTTAATAAAGAACATGTGATGCGTCTGAAATCATTTATATTTTAACAATTACAGCGAAAGTTACAGGGATGGGATGTGACCTGTAAATGAAATTGTGCTGCACGTTTTGCAGGATCGTGGTTTGGGTTCTTTAGCTGACTATAAGAATTTGACCCAATTCCGTGTAAAATAACTGCATCAATTATCTGGAGTAAACGTGGAAATATTTGTACAATAATTAACCGAGTAAGCGGGAGTCAGCGAGGTTTCGGAAGTGGAAGATCCTGCCTGAGAAATCTCCTGCATTTCTTTGAGGAAGTGAATACTCAAGTGGTCTGTAAAGAAAGAAAGACTTGCATTTCTATAGCGCCTTCCATGACCTCAGGGCATCCCAAAGCGCTTTACAGCCAATGAAGCACTTTTTGAAGTGTAGTCACTGTTGTAATGTAGGAAACACGGCACCCAATTTGTGCACAGCAAGCTCCCACAAACAGCAATGGGATATTGACCAGATAATCTGTTTTAGTGATGTTGATTGAGGGATAAATATTGGCCAGGACACCGGGGATAACTCCCCTGCTCTTCTTCGAAATACTGCCGTGGGAGAGCAAAGACGGCACCTCCGATAGTGCAGCACTCCCTCAGGACTGCACTGGAGTGCCAGCCTAGATTTTTGTGCTCAAGTCTCTGGACTGGGACTTGAACCCATAGCCTTCTGACTCAGAAGCGAGGGTGCTGCCCATTTTTTTAAAATTTGGATTTATTCTACATTTAAAACATTTACAACATCGTGATCATTCCATTGAATCATACAAATCCATTCCACCGCTCTACACAGTCATTCCTCCACCACTTATTAACATCAAAAACTGAAGTTTAATTTGTCTCTCATGACATATACTAATCTATTGTACTTTACAAATTGACCATAAAATACTATCTTTAAATTCCTTTCTGAATAGAAGCTCCACAGCTGACCCAATATAGGAATCCCCCTGGTGTCCCTAGACCTTCCAAAGGCATTTGGCAAAGTTCCACGTGACAGACTACGAATTAAGCTCAAAGCTGTGCGGATTCAGGGTAATTCGGGAAAATGGGGAATAGCTTAGATGATGGGTAGAAAACAATGGGTACTGGTGAAAGGAGTCATGCTGGGTGGGGGAAGCTCTGAGTCCCAGGGCTCGGTTCCACCTCTGGACCTTGTGCCTGGGCAGACTGGTATTGGCCTCAATCTGCCACTGACTCTGACGGGGAAGGTTGGATGCCTGGCGTGTGCTGCTGTCCTGAGAATTGGAAGCCTCCTGCAGGTCACCTCCAGCCATTGCCATCCCACTGGTCCTTGGATCCTTGTCCCCATTGATCAGCGGCCTGGCCGGTCTAATATCCAGTCGGGAATGGCGGTGGACCATTAAACAACTAACGGGAGTAGGAGGCTCCATGAATATCACCATCCTCATTGATGGTGGAGCCCAGCACGTGAGTGCAAAAGACAAAGCTGAAGCGTTTGCAACCATCTTCAGCCAGAAGTGCCGAGTGGATGATCCATATCGGCCTCATCCTGTGGTCCCCACCATCACAGAAGCCAGTCTTCAGCCAATTCGATTAACTCCACGTGATATTGATGAAACGGCTGAGTGCACTGGATACAGCAAAGGCTATGGGCCCCAACAACATCCCGGCTATCATGCTGAAGACTTGTGCTCTAGAACTGGCCGTGCCTCTAGCCAAGCTGTTCCAGTACAGCTACAACACTGGCATCTATCCAACAATGTGGAAAACTGCCCAGGTATGTCCTGTCCACTAAAAGCAGGACAAATCCAACCCGGACAATTACCGCCCCATCAGTCTACTCTCAATCATCAGCAAAGTGATGGAAGGTGTCGTCGACAGTGCTATCAAGTGGCACTTACCAATAACCTGCTCACTGATGCCCAGTTTGGGTTCTGCCAAGATCACTTGGCTCCAGGCCTCATTACAGCCTTGGTCCAAACATGGACAAAGAAGCTGAATTCCAGAGGTGAGGTGAGAGTGACTGCCCTTGATATCAAGGCAGCATTTGACCGAGTGTGGCATCAAGGAGCCCTAGTAAAACTGAAGTAAATGGGAATCGGGAGGAAAACGATTCACTGGCTGGAGTCATACCTAGCACAAAGGAAGATGGTTGTGGTGGTTGAAGGTCAATCATCACAGCCCCAGGACATCGCTGCAGGGTACTGTCCTAGGCCCAACCATCTTCAGCTGCTTCATCAATGACCTTCCCTCCAACATAAGGTCAGAAATGGGGATGTTCGCTGATGACTGCACAGTGTTCAGCACCATTTACAACTCCTCAGATAATGAAGTAGTCCATGCCCACATGCAACAAGACCTGGACGACGTTCAGGCTTGTGCTGATAAGTGGCAGGTAACATTCGCGCCACAGAAGTGCCAGGCAATCACTATCTCCAACAAGCGCGAGTCTAACCACCTCCTCTTGACATTCAACGGCATTACCATTGCTGAATCCCCCACCATCAACATCCTGGGGGTCACCATTGACCAGAAACTTAACTGGACCAGCCACATAAATACTGTGGCAACAAGAGCAGATCAGAGGCTAGGTATTCTGCGGTGAGTGTCACACCTCCTGACTCCCCAAAGCCTTTCCACCATCTACAAGGCACAAGTAAGGAGTGTGATGGAATATTCTCCGCTTGCCTGGATGAGTGCAGCTGCAACAACACTCAAGAAGCTTGACATCATCCAGGACAAAGCAGCCCGCTTGATTGGCAGCCCATCCACCTTAAACATTCACTCCCTCCACCACCGGCGCACCGTGGCTGCAGTGTGTACCATCTACAAGATGCACTGCAGCAACTCACCAAGGCTTCTTCGGCAGCACCTCCCAAACCCGTGACCTCTTCCACCTAGAAGGACAAGGGCAGCAGGCGCATGGGAACACCACCACCTCCAAGTTCCCCTCCAAGTCACACACCATCCTGACTTAGAAGTATATTGCCAATCTTTCACCGTGGCTAGGTCAAAATCCTGGAACTCCCTCCCTAACAGCGCTGTGGGAGTACCTTCACCACACGGACTGCAGCGGTTCAAGAAGGCGGCTCACCACCACCATCTCAAGGGGCAATTAGGGATGGGCAATAAATGCTGGCCTTGCCAGCGACACCCACATCCCATAAACGAATAAAAAAAAATCAACTATCAAATTCTGAAAGCTCTGAGCATCAGCAGCTGCATCCACGCCTCCCCATGTCTGAAGGCTGGTAGAAAGGGTTCTGACTAGTCTGTCCCCTGCTGCCACCAGACCTGGAGTTACTGACTGCTCCCTGGCTGCTTATGAGGTGCTGATTTCAATGAAGCTTCTGCATTGATGCCTGCCATGAAGAAAAAGCTTCCTTCATGTTCCTGCAATTGAGGACTGTAGACTTCAAGGTCTCCTCATATAGCAGGCCCTCAAGGTGCACCTGGGGGAGCACAGGTGTGAGGAAAAAATATGTTGGCTTATGGCACTTCTTAGTTCCTTGACTTAAAGAAGAATGCGTTTAGTTATTCATGGAGATTGAAGCTGATGGAGTCTCACGTTACATTGGCGGAAGAGCCTCAGTTGTTGAGAGTGCACTGACGGGTGAAAAGCCCAACCCCGAAAGCAGATACATGGCCACACATATCGTATTGAAAGCCAGATGAGGCAGATAGATGAGTTGCCTTTCGTGCCATGTTCTTGGCAGCCAGATCTGAAACCTCCCATCCTCAAATTCATTCACACCAACCCGGCAAACATGCTCCATCGTGGTCTGACGGTGGCTGTGTCTTCCCAGGGTGGGGGTCGCCAGATTTCAAGGTGGCCTTTAGTCCGTCTTTATAGTGTTTCACCTGCGCCCCTCTTTTGCAGTGTCCGGACTGCAACATATCGCAGAAGACGATATTGGGAATTCTGTAATTAAGCAGGTGATGGACATGCCCAGACCAGCGTGACTGGACTTATTCAATCAGGTGATATTATAGGAACTGGGGTTCCTAGCCGAAGAATTGAGATCGACTCAGAAAATCAATAAACAATAAAATTTAATGAACAAACGAAGCTGTACAGGAAACTGTAGGATACAATGCAAATAGGTCTGGTCTGCTTGAAAGCCTCTCTGGAACTGCTAGAAGGTTCCGAGCTCAACTGCTAGCAGGTTCCGCGCTCAACTGCCAGCAGGTTCCGAGCTCTACTGCTAGAAGGTTCCGAGCTCTGACGTCATGACGTCATGACGTTCTTCCTGCCGTTGAGAGATCACGTGACGGACGGCATGACGTCATCATGCGGAGTACAGGAAAGAAGCCCTAGTACAGTTAACAGATACATTAAAGGTGCAGCCCCCAGCTGTACTACATTGCTGTAAAAGGAATTATATATAATTGTCCGTAATCCTCTGGTGGTTCCGCCGCAATATGATGATTATAAACTGAAAAATGATTCTGGCAGCCCTGTCACAGCTGAAGTGTCAGTCATTGTGAAACAGGTCCTGCGAGAGAGGCAAAATATAAAGTTCAGGCACATACCATCCCAATTCACATACCAGAAAACAAGCTATCCAAGCCATGGTTCATGTCTAATTGTAGTACTGTAGTATTTTAAGCCTAAGGGAGAAACAGCCCTTCATAACCTGGGGCCTCAACTATTTACAATTTATGTTCATGACTTGAATGAAGGGACCGAGTGTAATGTAGCCAAGTTTGCGGATGATACAAAGCTGGGTGGGAAAGCAAGTTGTGCAGAGGACGCAAAGAATCGGCAAAGGGATATCGACAGGCTAGGTGAGTGGGCAAACATTTGGGAGATGGAGTATAATGTGGGAAAGTGCGAGGTTATCCACTTTGGCAGGAAAAATAAAAAAGTAAATTATTATTTAAATGGAGAGAGATTACAAAATGCTACAGTTCAGAGGGACCTGGGGGTCCTTGTGCATGAAACACAAAAAGTTAGCATGCAGGTACAGCAAGTAATCAAAAAGGCAAATGGAATGTTGGCCAGGGTGGGGTTGCCGGGGTGGGGTTGCCGGTGTGGGGTTGCCGGTGTGGGGTTGCTGGGGGTGGGGTTGCCGGTGTGGGGTTGCCGGAGTGGGGTTGCCGGGGTGGGGTTGCCGGTGTGGGGTTGCCGGTGTGCGGTTGCTGGGGGTGGGGTTGCCGGTGTGGGGTTGCCGGAGTGGGGTTGCCGGGGTGGGTTGTTGGGGTGGGGTTGCCGGTGTGGGGTTGCCAGTGTGGGGTTGCCGGGGGTGGGGTTGCCAGGGGTGGGGTTGCCAGGGTGGGGTTGCCGGGGTGGGTTGCCGGGGTGAGTTGCCGGGGCACCACACTGGGATTGAGGTCCGGAGCCCATGAGAATCTGTCCAGGAAATGTTTTTCTTCACATTTTAATGTGGCATCTTTTGTAAGGGGGTATCGGAGACAGCTTAAAGCTACTGGGGTGAGGGCCCCAGCACTTGCCCCACCTGGTCAAGAGTAGTTTGGCTGGAACTGCAGGCCTCTTCGGTGAGGTGATCATCTTATTATCATCTTGGGTGCCTGACAAGAAACGGAGGGGCAGGAAAAGCAGTGCAGGCCAACCATTAGTGGCGTGTTATCCTTCACTCTTTACAAAGGAGCTAATTTCCAAGAGAGTTGAGCAATTTGTTTTGGGGAAAGTCTGGGGAGTTGGAACAACCTGTGACCTGAGAAATGAAAGCTGAAACAATCTATGATAGAGAGGATCAGAAAAAACCTTTAGTGTAGATAACATTATGCAACATGCCAAAAATAGGCTGATAATGTGCAAAATTTATGTCATGTTATATATATATATAAGTTAATTAGTTCAAATGATAATATGTTTTGTAAAGAAGTCACTGATGAGCAGGTTTATATTGTAAAATCCTCATTTCTCCATCCCACCTTATTCCTCTTTCCATGTTATAGAACCCATGGCAATATTTCGAAGAAGAGCAGGGGCATTATCCCAGGTGTCCTGGCCAACATTTATCCCTCAATCAACACCTAAAAACATATTTAAAAACAGAAAATGCTGGAAACACTCAGCAGGTCAGGCAGCATCGGTGGAGAGAGAAACAGAGTTAACGTTTCAGTCGATGCCCTTTCGTCAGAACCTAAAAACAGATGATCTGGTCATTATTCCATTGCTGTTTGTGGGAGCTTGCTGTGCGCAAATTGGCTGCCGCGTTTCCTACATTACAACAGTGACTACACTCCAAATGTTCATCATTGGCTGTAAAGCACTTTGTGATGTCCTGAGGTCGTGAAAGGCGCTATAGAAATGCAAGTCTTTCTTTCTTTCTGGTGGTTTAGTTGGATATTAAAAATTCCATGACGATATTCTAAGAAGAACAGAGATTTCCTGGTGCCCTAGCCAACATTTCTCTCTCAATCAACACCATCTAAAACAGATTAACTGGCTTTCCATCTCATTGCTTTGTTGTGGGACCATGCAGTGCACAAAATGGCTCTGTGTTTGCCATCTTAACAATAAGCCTGCACTTCAAAGTAATTTAAAAGCAGTTGAAAACATTTCTGAGCGATGTAATGGCTGGCTATTTAACTGCAAGGTTTCCATTCTTTTATTTTCTAGTGTTGTTTTGCCTTCGATATTGTTGGCGCGCTCCACTTTCACAGCTTGTCAGATTATCTTGGAGCTTGTGGGAGGAATGAAGCCGAAGAAGTTGTTTTGCAAACGTCAATGGATTGCCTGACCTGGATAAATGAGTCTTGTAAGAGATTTTACTGAACTTTCCTTTATTATCTAGTTTTGCATAATTGCTTCCCAGAATGCACAAGTCCTTTAGCTAGCTCCTTTCAAACCAGCCAAGAAATAGGAACCGATTTTGAATCGATTTTAAGACAAATCATTTCTTTTTGCACAAAGCAGTATCAAGGGATCGGTTTAGTAAATACAGGATCAAAAGCAATATCCTGGATCATCCAGCTACCCCTTGTTTTTATAAATTCCATTTTTTTAATGAAACTATTTTTATATTTTCCACATGGAGATCAATCCTTACACAGCTGCCACACTGTGATGTTGAAACATTCCCCCATATTGTAATAAAGCTACTCCAATATTAGAGACTGTATCCAGTGCGCTGAGCCATTGCTTGATATCACGTGGAGTGAATCGAATTGGCTGAAAACTGGCTTCTGTGATGGTGGGGACCTCAGGAGGAGGCCGATTGATGTGATTGTCAAGCATCGTGTAGCAAACCCGACAGCACGACCAGCATCTGACACAATACAATCGCCATTTGGGCTTTTCCAGGTATTATTTTCTTGTAACCGACACAGAAGTCAGCTGCCACAGGTGGTGGGTGGAGAGGTAGAGCTGGTTATCGTCAGCGTGCATGTGGAAAGATGAACCCCGTGTCTGCGGCTGTTGTCACTAAGGGGCAGTGTCAATGCTCCCCCTAAGCAGCGCGGCCGCAGCGCTCTAGGGGTCCCGCGCAGGCAAAATGCAAAAACCGCACCTGCGCGGTATTGTGAATGGGCTGCGCAGCTCCTTAAGAAAGAAAGACTTGCATTTATATAGCACCTTTCACGACCACCAGACGTCTCAAAGCACTTCACAGCCAATGAAGTACTTTTGAAGTGTAGTCACTGTTGTAATGTGGGAAATGCGCACAGCAAGCACCCACAAACAGCAATGTGATAATGACCGGATCATCTGTTTTAGTGATGTTGGTTGAGGGATAAATATTGGCCAGGACACCGGGGATAACTCCCCTGCTCTTCTTCGAAAAATAGTGCCGTGGGATCTTTTACATCCACCTGAAAGAGCAGACGGGGCCTCGGTTTAAAGTCTCATCCGAAAGACGACACCTCCGACAGTGCAGAACTCCCTCAGCACTGCACTGGGAGTGTCAGCCTAGATATTTTGTGCTCAAGTCCCTGGAGTGGGATTTGAACCCACGACCTTCTGACTCAGAGGTGAGAGTGCTGCCCACCGAGCCACAGCTGCAGCGCCAACAAAAACTACAGGGTATCTTCTTCTTAGGCAGCCCCTTGGAATGGAGGATGACGTGCTTCCACACTAAAAATGCGTTCTCAGGTGACTGATGAGTCCAATGCGGGACCTACAGGGCTGGATTTTGCCATTAGGAGTGGGCTGGGGTGTGTCAGGTGGTTTTCGTGTCAGGGCCCTGACTCCGATATGAAGTGGGAAAGAAGTGCGATTTTCCCCTAATTGGGCACTTGATTTCCAGCGTGTGGGAACCCCTGGCCCAATGAGTCTTTTCATACAGAAAGTCGCCTCCGATGATGTCATCAATGCTGCTGGATTTAAGGCCTGCAAGCAGCCTTGCTTCTTCTGGAGACTTTAAACTTTATGCCCATTGTTGTGATCGCTTCATTCAGCAACTATGTCCACCAGTAGCCAAAGTGTGCTCCTCACTTTGATGAGCCCTCCCTCCAAGCTCTGGTGGAGGGAGCAAGATCCAATAAGAAGGTGCTCTTCCCTTCCTCAGGGAGAAAAAAGCCACCCCAGCAGCTAAAGCTGTGTGGCTGCAAGTGGCCCAGGAGATCAACTCCATCTCGATGAGCCGCAGAACCTGGCTGCAGTGCAGGAAGAGGTTTCATGATCTTCTCCGCACAGGAAAAGTGAGTATAACTTTCCCATCACCCTCAATCTGATCCCCATTGCCTCTCCTCACCAGCTCTCTGCTTTGCCAACCTCTTCCTCCACATCCCACTTGACACTTACATCCCTGCACCCTTACCCATTCCCCCTCTCTCTATGGTCACATTCACTTAACTATTCGACCATGCAGCCCTCACACTCCCTATCACTGTGATGCAATGACAACAACTTACAACACACAGGGAGGGTCCTTTGTCTCCTTCTAAACATCTATGCTATGGATTCTCTACACTCCTTCATTCTCACTCAAACTCCACTTGTGTCCCTCATTGCAGGAAAAGAGAGCCCACAATAAGAGGGAAAGAGCGAGGACAGGAGGAGGACCACCCTCAGTAGCCCAGCTCACTGCCTGGGAGGAGGCGGCCCTGGAAATTGCCAAGATCGAGGACGATTCCCAAGTTGGGGACGGACAGACGGGCGCATCACAGCAAGCTGGTGACAGATTAGTTTGGCATCTCTCTCATTGACATTGCATGAGTCGCTGATAATGATTCTGATGCTCTAACAGATTGACTTATGATCATCTACAATATTCAATGTGCATGTAACCTTGACCTCACATCTCTAACTCTTTCCTTTACTCCCTCACAGGACCATCGACAGCCCCCCTCCCCACTGTCCAGGAGGAAGAGCCTGAGCCTCCAGACTCCTCAGAGGAAGCTGCAACCTCTGAGGGTGCAGCAACACCAGAATTCAGCGCACCCAGCACCAGCGCAGACATTCACATCTCGGTGGGACCTTCGCGAGATACAGTAGTGTTGTCACCTGGTGTATCACAGCTCACAAGCGAGCATCAGCAGATGGTGGAGAGAGGGACAGCAGTGGAGAGTACTCGTCGGAGGGGACAGGACTCCGCCAGCTCCGCTCAGCTGCATGTCGACCCTGTGCCTCCGGGTCCATCCAGAAGGAGAGCGGTGCTGGAACTCCAGGAACAGGTGCAGGAGTCTCTGGCAGATTTTATATCCTGGGTCGCTGCGAGTGTGGAGCGAATGGAGGAGTCCATCGCTAACATGAGCAGAGCCTTTGTGGAGGCATTGGCGCATGAACGCATCACCACGGAAAGGATGGCAACCTCCGTGGAAAGGCTGGCTACCGTAGAGGAGAGGATGGCTACGGCCATGGAGGAGCTAAGTCGCCAGGGTCATGAAAACATAGTCATTGTTCAGAATAGACTGACATCTCTGGAGGAGCGATGGGCAGCTATTGAGCATAGAAACCAGACCTTCATGGAAGTCCTCTGGAGTAGGACTTCCAGTACAGAAACGGGTCCTCATGGCCCCCCTGAAGTGTAGCAAGGTGCTGTCAAGCCACTTGCTAGCTCTGAAGTGGGGCTGACCCATGAGAGGAATGTTGGTGGCAGACAACAAGGAAGTGTGGGCTCCTCTCCAAGCGTTCAAACGACCATGCCACTGCAGAGCCCTCGGTCAGAGCCCCACCAGAATCCTCACCCAACTGAGATGGGCATCTCTTCCCCTGCACAGCCACAGGAGCAGCAGACTGTTGCCGAGCCCTCACAGGCTCGCAACCCGAGAGGACGGACGCCAAAGGTGTCGAGACAGGAGCAGCAAGAAAGTGTGCAAGGGGCCTCCACATCTGCTGAAGCCACAGGGGAAGCACTAGGTAGGAGCACGCGTAAGAGGAAGATAATGCACAAGTGGTCACAAGGATAGTCACTTGGGTGTTTCTGTTGTGTTTATTTTTGAAATGCCATCAGTTGCTTGTTGTGATAAAAAATTCTGATGGCAAACTGTTGAAGTTGTGGCCTGTGTCATTTCACAAATGGGACTTCCACATTGAGGGCTTAGAGTGACTTGCAATTGTCAGTATGGTAGTCAGAGTGATAGGAATCCGCAGGTTCTTGTCCATTGTCGGTGCTCTGGTAAGAAGGTGTGAGGCAAAAAGGTTTGATTGTGCAGGCTAAGCAAATCTGGTCAACATGAATGCGTCCCTTGCATCCCGGGCAGCAATGTGGTCGCGTGCTGGCGCCTTCTGGCCTGTGCAGCTTTAGGTGGGTGAGCAGCAGCTTGGCGCTCCTGTTGTTGCTGCTGCTGTTGGTGCTGCTGTTGTTCATTGTTCTGATGCTGCCACGGATGGTCTTCGTCCGAATCTGATATCCAGGAGGAAAGGAAATAAATGGTTCCCATGCTTCTGGTATATGCCTCAGTTGAGAAAGCGCTCAGTCAAGGTGGGGAGAGGGGTTTCCCAGCAGGTCACACTGGAGATGGGTGTCAGGCTCCAAACTTCCACAACACTGAGTATGCCTGCTAAAAGTTCCCCCAGACCTGAGACAACAAGGTTCTGCCAGCTGCAAATGATCATTGGTGAAAACTGCTTTTTAATGCTGGAGCTGCAGCTGTTCGTAAGCAATCCACTAGTGAGGCCGCCAGGATTAACTCTTGGAGGTGGGATGGAAACGGGGTCTGAAACCATGAATGTGGGAAAATTGCTCGGAAGCGGGATGGAGACGGGATCGGAGCTGCCTGCCATTTTTTGCGATTTTAACACCTCACACGCCTCCAATCCCACCTCCTCGGGCCTGGCAAAATTGAGCCCACAGTCTCTGTCACAGGTGGGGCAGACGGTGGTTGAAGGGGCGGGTGGGTGGGGTGCTTGGGTTGACATGCACTCCTTCCGCTGTTTGCGCTTGGCTTCCGCTTGCTCCCGGCGAAGAGACTCGAGGGCCTAGAAATTCAGTTGTTTGCGCCAGCCGCTAGCGCCTTAGGAGGAGGAGATGTTGGGCGCTAGGCGGCTAGCGGCCGGGCGCAGCGCGATCTGCGCCTCTCCCCAACTTCAGTAAAGATTTAGCGGCGGCGCAAAGCCTTTGCGCGCGCTCAGCTGCGCGCGCAGATCCTGATGTCATTTCATCGTGCAACGCCCTTTGTTCGCCCCAAACCGGAAATTCAGTGGCGCCGCCCTATTGTGCGCCTGGCGACTGGTAGAGGGGAATGATTCTCAGTTGATGCGGGGCGCGGGGGGCGCAAATTAAAGGGCACTCCTCCTGCAGTAGAAAAGGCAGCCTTTTTGCAACACTCCTTCTTTGTGAGAGACGGATCTTTGCAGAGAGACAAAGGTAGAGAGCTTTCTGGTTTGGCTCAACACTCGCACAGGTACTTGTGGCTTCAGGCCACAGCTTTGCACTTGTCTTTAACTTCAGAGCCATAGCATTGATTGGAAACATATAATGGGGGCTGCAATGGGTGCAAACGTTGGCCTTCTCCATAGTCCTGGGCGTTGTACAGATGAAGCAGCAGTGGTCAGGCCTTGCTTCAGGGCTGCAGTGTGCAGGACGTGGCAGGCAAACAAATCCACCCTCCCCCTTTAAGAGCTCACCGGTGCCAGAGTGTCTGCCGTCAATCAGCAACTCGCCGCACCTGCGCTGCGCCCGCCCTTGGGGGTATTGCCCCGGGCCGCCGGCTTAGCGCCTAATGATAGTCGTGCATCACCTGTTTTAGCGCAGCAGCAACCTCTTGGGGCGATGCGACTGAATATCGGCGAAGGTGGCGCGACCTTGCGCCGGGCGCAAACTTTAGTGGCCGCCCGACTGTAGCGCCCCAAACGTGGCTATACTGAATTTCTAGGCCGAGGTGTTCGGCACCTTCCCGGATACTTCTCCTCCACTTTGTGCGGTCTTGGGCCAGGGATTCCCAGGTGTCGGTGGGGATGTTGCACATTTTCAAGGAGGCTTTGAGGATATCCTTGAAGCATTTCCTCTGCCCACCTGGGGCTCTCTTGCCGTGTCGGAGCTCTGAGTAGAGCACTTGTTTTGGGAGTCTCGTATCGGGCATGCGGACAATGTGGCCCGTCCATTGGCGCTGATCAAGCGTGGTCAAAGCTTCGATGCTGGGGATGTTGGCCTAAGCGAGAATACTGACGTTGGTGTGCCTATCCTGCCAATGGATTTGCAGGATCTTGTGGAGGCAGCGTTGGTGATACCTCTCCAGTGCTTTGAGGTGCCTGCTGTACATGGTCCATGTCTCTGAAGCATACAGGAGGGTGGATATCACTACTGCTCTGTAGACCATGAGCTTGGTGCTGGATTTGAGGTCCTGGTCTTTAAACACTCTCTTCCTCAGGCGACCGAAGGCTGCACTGGCACACTGAAGGCGGTGTTGGACTTCGTCATCGACATCTGCCCTTGTTGACAGTAGGCTCCCGAGGTATAGAAAGTGGTCCATGTTATCCAAAGACCTCGTCATGGATTTTGATAATTGGGGGGCAGTACTGTGTGGCGGGGGCAGGTTGATAGAGGACCTTTGTATTGCGGATGTTTAGTGTAAGGCCCATGCTCTCGTACGCTTTGGTGAAGGTGTTGACGATGGTTTGGAGTTCGACCTCCGAGTGAGCGCAGACGCAAGCATCGTCTGCATACTGTAATTCAATGAGAGTATAATGGACAGCGTGTAGATGAGGAACAGGAGGGGTCCAAGGATAGATCCTTGGGGGGACTCCAGGGTGAATGTTGCAAGGGTGGGAAGAGAAACCTTTGCTGGAAATGTTCTGGCTTAAAAAAAATCAAGATCACTACTTACATTTATACTCAAGTTTCTCTATTCATCAATTTGTTTCCCTGTGAATTTTTTGAAGCTACAGTCTTGGCGGTTACTGTAGATGAGGATTATTAGTCACATTAGAGCTTGCCATCATACAGCTCCGTGGCCACTTCTTCCTCATCCATGGTTTTTAGCAGACCGACTGTTTCAAGTAATTTTAGGCTTCTGTCCATTACTTACTCCACTACGGAATGTTTCCAGATCAGAGATTCAGAGCTGTTCCCTTTCTTCTCAGATGAAGCAAGGGTGAAGAGTGGCATGATTAAGCTTTCGAGATCTCTGTGAAGACTCAAATGCAGCCGTGCGTCCCACAACTCCATGGGACAACATTGTTGGAGCACTTTCTTGAGATTGGGTTTGAGGCTCTCGATAAAAAGTACAGGAACTCGATTGACCTCATTCTCAGGCAAAACTGTCATAAACCTTTTGCCACTAGATGTCAGTCATTGCATAAATTTCAATGCATTAAAGTCTGACAAAAATCTCACATCCAATAGGTAGGCCTATCCATTGTCCAGCACATTCTCACCAACACTAATCCCATTTGAAAAGTTTCACTGGGATTTACCAGGCCCTTTAAAGTATGTTAAGATGCGGTTTTGATTTAGCAAATCTGTCTGCAACTATTATCAGATAATTCTATATTAATATCCCTCTTGTGCTGCAGGGCACCAAGGGCTATGGCTGTTCTGGGCAAGGTGCCTATAAAAATGGGATACAAAATGCTTTCCCTTCAGGCACCTTCACAAAGTAGTCCCACTGAGTGACTGAGGTCAGAATATCTCTCTTCAGACTCCCATTTTAGAGCAGCCTGCTTTTACTAGATCAGTAACTGTTGTATCCGTGTGTTAATGGAGACACGGAATGCAGGAGTTGGTTTAACAGGTGTTTACTGAACAAAGTCTGGAGGTGAACTAAAAGATACAAGACACTATACAGGCTTATATAGCCCGAGTGGCCACTACCGGCATTACAGCACACCTGGGGCTCTTAAAGCACATACACCACAATTCCTTCCCTTCTAGACAACCAGTACATAACATTTTTAAGTAATCATTAATTAACATGATTACAAGAACAATAATCTACACATTTGCTGCAGTTAATCAATTATAAGTTAGTCTCTCTGGAGGCTTCCTGACTCGGTCCGGATAACGCCTCGGTGGTGTAGTAGTTTTCGGTGGTGTAGTAGGTTCTTTTGGCAAGGTCGATTTGGCTTGAATGCCAGTGTCGGGTTCATCTGGTTCCAGTATCACCGGATCGGAGGTAGATACTATGGGTATCTCTGCTTCATCATTAGGCGTATAGAGTTGTGGTGTAGGTTGTCCCTTTTCGGATGACTCTATGATCTGGTCAGCATGGTGCCTTATTATGCTTTCTCCAATGTCCACGGTATACATCAGCGGTCCTAGTCGTGTGCAAATAGTTCCAGGCTGCCATTTCTCGGTACGGTAGTCCCGGGCCAAAACTTGTTGACCTATCTGGAAGGTTCTAGTTGGCCTTTCATTCATGCCTTGAACTTGCCGGTTCTCTACGTCCCTTCTGATGTTTGGCTTGATCAAATCCAGCCGGCATCTTAGCCTTCTATTGAAAAACATCATGGCGGGAGTTTGGTTTGTAACCACATGTGTTGCATTCCTGTATGCAAACAAGAAGTTATCTACCTAATGCTGTATTTTTATGTCTTCATTACCCATGGCCTTTATGGCCTTCTTGAAGGTCTGGACAAACCTTTCAGCCAATCCATTGGTGGCGGGATGGTATGGGGCGGACGTGTAGTGCTTAACCCCATTGTTTTTTAAGAACTTCCTGAATTCATCGGACACAAATTGCGGTCCATTATCAGAACAGATCTGTTCAGGCAGCCCATTCCTGGCAAATATGGTCCTTAATACTGTGATGGTTTTTTCCATGGTGGTGGAGGACATCTTTATTACCTCCGGCCACTTGGAGTGTGCATCAACCGCGATTAAGAACATTGAGTCCATAAACGGACCAGCAAAGTCGATGTGTACCCTTTGCCATGGAGATGAGGGCCACTCCCATGGATGTAGAGGGGCTTGTGGTGGGGCGTTTTGGACCTTCTGGCATCCTAGACAGCCCTTGGTCATTTCTTCGATGTCTCCATCGATACCTGGCCACCACACAAACGCTCTGGCTAGGTTCTTCATTTTCACTCCACCCAGATGCCCCTCGTGAAGCTCCTTTAGCACTTTATCCTGGAGTTTGGGTGGAATCACCACTCTGGATCCACACATCAAGGTTCCTCGGCACACTGACAGCTGTTCTCTTCTTTGCGAGAATGCTGGCAACAATGGTTCGCCATGTGCTGGCCATCCCTTCACCGTCAAATCGTAGACTCGTGAGAGAGTCGGGTCATTTCTCGTTTCCTTTTCAATGGTAGAATTTGTTACTGGTAGACATTCCACTATGGTTGAGTGGAACATCTCCACTGGGTCTACTGTAGGTGCCTCTTCTACCGTTGGCAACGGTAGACGCGATAAACCGTCAGCATTTCCATGCTGTTTTGATCCTTTGTATTCTATGTCATATTGGTGTGCCCCTAGGAAAAGGGACCACCTCTGTAGCCTTTGCGCTGTCATAATGGGAACGCCCTTTTTAGGGTTGAATATGGAGACGAGGGGTTGATGGTCAGTCAACAAGGTAAATTTTTGTCTGTGTAGGTAATGGTTGAATTTCTTCACTCCCCATATCAGGCTGAGTGCTTCCCTGTCGATCTGGGCATAGTTACGCTCAGCTGAGTTCAATGAGCGTGACGCAAAAGCTATCGGCCGCTCCGAGCCATCAGGGAATCTATGCAATAATACCGCTCCTACGCCGTAAGGGGATGCATCGCACGCCAGTCTGATTGGCAGTGATAGGTTGTAATGAGCCAAAACTTCCTTGGACGTGATCAAGCCTTTGCATTTATAGAAGGCACGTTTACAGTCTTCGCTCCATTTCCAAATTACTCCCGTTTGTAGCAGTGCGTTAAGAGGGTGCAGAACAGTTGACAAGTTCGGTAAAATTTATGATAGTAATTTATCAATCCCAGGAACGACCTTAATTGTGAGACATTTTCAGGTGCTGGGGCTTTTATGACCGCTTCAATTTTTTCAGGTGACTTATGCAACCCTTCTTCGTTAATTATGTGGCCACAATATGATATTTGTTTCTGGAAAAATTCGCACTTGGGGCGATTTGCTCGTAGGCCCCGTTCTCTCAGCCTAGTGAGCACCTGCTCCAAATTGGCAAGGTGCTCGTTGTCGTTTTCTCCTGTTACAAGGATGTCGTCTAGGTAGCATTGAGTCCCCGGAATCCCTTGCAGGACTTGCTCCATAGCTCTTTGCCAGATAGCTGGAGCTGATGATACTCCAAAAACCAATCGATTGTACTGGTACAGGCCTTTGTGTGTGTTTATCGTGAGATACTTTTTAGAGGCCTCCTCAACCTCCATCTGTAGATATGCCTGTGCCAAGTCAATTTTGGTGAAACATTTCCCTCCAGATAGTGAGGCGAAAATATCTTCTATCCTTGGAAGAGGATACTGTACCGTGTGAAGGACCGGGTTTACAGTCACCTTGAAGTCCCCACAGATGCGAATTTTTCTCTGTTCTTCAGATTTATCATTATTCAACGTTTTCTTCATGACCGGGACGATGGGTGTTGCCCACTCGCTCCAATCTATCTTGGATAACACGCCTGCCTTTTCCAAATTCTCCAGCTCTGCCTCAACTGCTGGACGAATTGCGTATGGCACTGGCCTTGCCTTAAAAAACTTGGGAATTGCCGCATCTTCCACTTTTATTGAGGCGGTGACGCCTTTCAAGGTTCCTAGTTCCTGTTGAAACACTTCTTTGGCGTTGGCCAAGATGTCTTTTAATCATTCAGGTATGACGTCATCATCATTTTTTTTCTTACTGGTCACCGTCAGTGCCTGAATGGAGTGCCAGTCTAAACGTATCTTCCTGATCCATTCACATCCCAACAGCGGTGGACCACCATCTTGCAGAACGTATAAATACAACTTCTGTATTTCCTTGCCGTTGTATACAACAGGCACCCTTATTTTCCCTCTGGGGTATACTTTCTGCCCCGTATATGTTTTCAAGATAATGGATGTGTCTTTCAAAGGTATATGCGGAAATAGCCGCTCGTAATCCCGTTGACTTATGACGGTCAGAGCTGATCCTGTATCTAGCTCCATTTTAACTGGGGACCCCGCTATCGTGAGGGTAACCCAAATGGTCTGGTAATCTTCTTTGGCAATTACATTATGTAATTTGAGACAGCTTAGTCTCTTGTTTCCGGGGTCGCTATCGCTCTTCTGGTCTTCGGAGCTACTGTCCGTCATCATTTGTACCTTTCTGTACTTTTCCTTATTGATTTTTTTTCTGTCAGTGGATTTTTTGTTTCCAGATCGGCATACACGTGCAATGTGTCCCATCTTTCCGCATTGCCTGCATGCTTTGTCCTTGAACCAGCAGTCCCTCTGGTCATGGGTGGATCTGCCGCAGCGATAACATCTCTCAAAACCCCGTGTCATTTCATGGGTGCCGAAGTCCTGTGGCTTTTGCTGTATCTCTGCAGCTCCTCTTGCTGCTGCTTCGTATGATACAGCTACACTGAAAGCCTTGTCCAGTGTTAAATCTTTCTCAGAAAGTAGCCTTTTCTGTGTTCCTTCACTTAGGAGACCGCAGACGAATTTGTCTCAAAGAGAATCTGCCAGTCCTGCCCCGAATTGGCAGTGCTTTGACAGCTTCCTTAATTCGGTGAGGTAATCAGCATTACTTTCATTCTTGTGCTGATTCCTCCTGAAGAATTTGAATCGTTCCACTATCAGCAGCGGTGTTGGGTTTAAGTGCTCCTGTAGGGTATCAACAATCTCCTTAAAATTCTTGTCCATCGGTTTGGCTGGAGTGATTAAGTTTCATAACAGCCCGTATGTCCTTGCGCCCATTAGATTTAGAAGTACCGATGCCTTTTTATCATCCTCTATTTCATTCGCTGTGCAATATACCTCCACTCTTTCCACATATGTGGTCCAATCCTCTACATCACTATCGAAAGCAGTAATATTGCCAGTCTTAGGCATCCTGAAAAAAAATGGCGCCTCCCGCACTTTCCTTTCTTCCCTGCCGAGAAAAAATGGCGCCTCCTGCGCTTTCCCGCCTCTGCCGCTGCTGACAACGCTGTTCTCCACGGTTTTTATTTATACAGATATTTTTAATAGTTGGAGACTCGTTCCCGTCGGACTCTCTGGGACTTTTCCCTCCCTTTGCTTGGTCCGAACGCCGACCTGCTTTGCAGCGCTGGCCGTCTCCCGAGTGCGCCACCCTCCGTCTCTGCCTCCGCCTTCGCTGCTCGGCCCCACTGCAGAGCCAGCCGATCGAGCCCCAGCCCGCCACCCAGGAAGGATTATTGCAGTACCTGCCACCAGCCCGGCTAGCTGGTGAAACCACAGTTTTTTTTCCTTTTTTTTTTTCTTCGACTTTCGTCTGAGGAATCGATCTCCTTGAGGTGCTGCCGAATTGCAGGTAAGTCCATTTCCAATTTGTCGCCACTGTTGTATCCGTGTGTTAATGGAGACACGGAATGCAGGAGTTGGTTTAACAGGTGTTTACTGAACAAAGTTTGGAGGTGAACTAAAAGATACAAGACACTATACAGGCTTATATAGCCCGAGTGGCCACTACCGGCATTACAGTACACAGGGGCTCTTAAAGGCACATACACCACAGTAACATTGATCTAAAATGAGGATAAATGCCTGTCAGTCACTTAAAAACCAGATCTCATCCAGCAGGACATCAATACTCTGGCTTTGCTGCCCCTCTGACCACCTCCTCCCACTCAAACCCCCACAACTGTTGAAGATGGGGGATATAATTCGCCTTCAGTTCACAATCTCCTGGTTTCTAATAATCTTACAATGTCCACAGGCAGTAAGAAATCATTCTGAGGCCATCAAAATTCATTAACATGAACGTGAATGCTTCCAATACTTCAGCAATACTCTGCCTCTAAATGCATCTCACGCCACTGTTGGAGATGATATACTCTTCCCTGCTACCCTGTGATGGAATACTCTCCACTTGCCTGGATGAGTGCAGCTCCAACAACACTCAAGAAGCTCGACACCATCCAGGACAAAGCAACCCGCTTGATGGGCACCCCATCCACCACCTTAAACATTCACTCCCTCCACCACCGGCGTACTGTGGCTGCAGTGTGTACCATCTACAAGATGCATTGCAGCAACTCACCAAGGCTTCTTCAGCAGCACCTCCCAAACCCGCGACCTCTTCCACCTAGAAGGACAAGGGCAGCAGACGCATGGGAACAGCACCACCTCCAAGTTCCCCTCCAAGTCACACACCATCCTGACTTAGAAGTATATCACCGATCCTTCATCATCACTGGGTCAAAATCCTGGAACTCCCTCCCTAACAGCACTGTGGGAGCACCTTCACCACACGGACTGCAGCAGTTCAAGAAGGCGGCTCACCACCACCTTCTCAAGGGCAACCAGGGATGGACAATGAATGCTGGCCTTGCCAGCATTGCTCACATACCGTAAATGAATTTTTTATCGTTATATAAAAAGTTTTTATAGTTATATAAAAAGAAAAAGGGTGGCTAAAGTAAATGTTGGTCCCTTAGAGGATGAGACCGGGAAATTAATGGCGGGAAATATGGAGATGGCAAAAACACTGAATGAATATTTTGTATCAGTCTTTACAGTAGAGGACACTAAGAATATCCCAACACTGGACAAACAGGGGGCTATGGGGGGGAGGAGCTAAACACGATCAAAATCACTAAGGAAGTGGTACTCGGTAAAATAATGGGACTCAAGGCGGATAAATCACCTGGACCTGATGGCTTACATCCTAGGGTCTTGAGGGAAGTGGCAGTAGGGATTGTGGATGCATTGGTAATAATTTTCCAAAACTCCCTGGACTCAGCAAAGGTCCCGGCAGACTGGAAAACTGCTAATGTAACACCCTTATTTAAAAAGGGCAGTAGACAGAAGGCTGGAAACTATAGATCGGTTAGCCTGACATCTGTGGTAGGTAAAATTTTGGAGTCCATTATTAAGGAGACAGTAACAGGACATTTGGATAATCATAATTTAATAGGACAAAGTCAGCATGGTTTTATGAAGGGGAAGTTATGTTTGACAAATTTGCTGGAGTTCTTTGAGGAAGTAACATATAGGGTGGATAAAGGGGAACCAGTGGACGTAGTGTATTTAGACTTCCAAAAGGCATTTGACAAGGTGCCACACAAAAGATTATTGCTTAAGATAAAAAATCACGGGATTGGGGGTAATATTCTGGCATGGATAGAGGATTGGCTATCTAACAGAAGGCAGAGAGTTGGGATAAATGGTTCATTCTCAGACTGGCAATCAGTAACTAGCAGGGGTCAGTGCTGGGTCCCCAACTCTTTACAATCTATATTAACGATTTGGAGGAGGGGACCGAGTGTAACATATCAAAGTTTGCAGGTGATACTAAGATGGGAGGGAAAGTAGTGAGTGAGGAGGACATAAAAAACCTGCAAGGGGACATAGACAGGCTAAGTAAGTGGGCAGAGATTTGGCAGATGGAATACAATACTGGAAAGTGTGAGGTTATGCACTTTGGCAGGAAAAATCGTAGAGCAAGAAACTGGAAAGTACTGAAGTACAAAGGGATCTGGGGGTCCTGGAGCACGAAACTCAAAAGGTTAGTATGCAGGTGCAGCAAGTGATTAAGAAGGCCAATGGAATGTTGGCTTTCATTGCTAGGGGGATAGAATATAAAAATAGGGAGGTATTGCTTCAGTTGTACAAGGTATTGGTGAGACCGCACCTGGAATACTGCATACAGTTTTGGTGTCCATACTTAAGAAAGGACATACTTGCTCTCGAGTCAGTACAAAGAAGGTTCACTCGGTTAATCCCGGGGATGAGGGGATGGACATATGAGGAGAGGTTGAGTAGATTGGGACTCTACTCATTGGAGTTCAGAAGAATGAGAGGCGATCTTATTGAAACATATAAGATTGTGAAGGGGTTGGATCGGGTGGATGCGGGGAGGATGTTCCCGATGATGGGTGAAACTAGAACTAGGGGGCCATAGTCTTAGAATAAGGGGCTGCTCTTTCAAAACTGAGATGAGGAGGAACTACTTCACTCAGAGGGTGGTAGGTCCATGGAATATGCTGCCCCAAAAAGCTGTAGAAGCTACATCATTACATAAATTTAAAACAGAAATAGACAGTTTCCTAGAAGTAAAGGGAATTAAGGGTTACGGGGAGCGGGCAGGAATTTGGACATGAGTCTAGGTTCGGATCGGACATGGCCCTGTGGGTAGCGGAGCGGGCCCAGGGGCCGTGTAGCCTGATCCTGCTCCTATTTCGTGTGTCTAATTCTGTTAGATTCAGGAGATGGTTCTGTGATGGTAGATTTGGTTAGGATCAGATCAGCCATGATCTTATTGAATGGCGGAACAGGCTCGAGGGGCCGATTGGCCTACTCCTGCTCCTATTTCTTATGTTCTTATGTTCTTATGAATAAAAAAAAATTGACTTAATGATTCCACTACTGCAATGAAAAATGTTTTCAACTTTAGTTTTCACTCTGAGCTCAATGGAATTTCAGTTGCGGTATTAAAGATTGACAAAGACACATTCCTGCAGTTACCAATAAGCTAAAGATCCATTTTGAGCACGTTACATAGGGTTACGTAGGATATACGGCACAGAAACAGGCCATTCGGCCCAACCAGTCCATTCCAGTCCACAGGAGCCTCCTCCCGTCTTTCCTCATCTCACTCTATCAGAAGAATCCTCAATTCCCTTCTCCCTCAGATGCTTGTCCAGCCTCCCTTTAAATGTATCTATAATATTCGCCTCAACCACTCCCTGTGGTGGCCAGTTCCACATTCTCGCCACTCTCTGAGCTTTCTTTAGGTGAAATTGTTGATTGGGTACGAATCTCTCGAGCATGAATCACTGCAGAACATCCCCGATACTCTGGATTTCCTGCAGTCGTCTTACTGGTCGCTAAAACTGAAAAAATTAAATCAAACCTTGGATGGAAACATTAATTCAGGAAACGGCAGAAAACCTTTGTCACAATTTTCACGCTATTGAAAATTCTCATTTGAAACAAATCCAGGCTAATGAAAGTCAGAGCAGAGTCAGTTCCCCCTGAACAGCTCCTGTCAGCCGAGCTAAACATCTGTCTGCTCTACAATCTCTTCTAGCTGACCAGATTCAATGGGAATGACAATTAACCTAGTGCTGTGCGAATAAATTAACAGGAATTGGTGCTGCCACTGCAACTTTGCCTAACAATTAAACATTGCAGAATTCCCCCCCACAAAATTATAGTCCGTGCTGGACTCATACCAAATTACGATCATTATTTGCTACAAAGGATAACCAAAGGGATGGAGTATAACAGGCCAGCTGCAACATCTGCGAACGTCTTTTTAATTAGGACTCTGCGCTTTTTCTATCTAGTTTTGCTGTTTGACTATTTAGAGTTTGCTAATATTAGAACTGTGTATTTGACATTGCCAGTCGATCTTGACGCCAACTTCCCATCAATGTGTGGTGCATCTGAAGAGATGTTCAAGTGAAGAGGTAACACGATTGTACAGTAAACCTACACGGAACATTATTTCCATGGGCACGTGGATAGTTGCTCGTATCACATATTTTGGAAATGCACAGGGTAACCAAAAGAAGGTAGTGATGACAATTACAGCTCAGAACCCTTGGCAGGAGCGATATGGCTCTGCATCACTGGCTATTAATGGGTTTCTCAGGGGTTGAGGGCCTTTTCACAAGTTATGTATCTTCTATTTTTCCTCCAGGCCAGTCTTATCCCAAATTTATCGTTTGGTTGAATTCCTCAGTGAGGAGACTTGGCCTCCTGTCTAGAATTGTACCTGTTCAGTCTCATTAGGCCCTCTTCCTCCGAGGAGTGGAGGGTGTTCTGCTGGGAGTTAGCTGCACTGCCACAGTAGTGTCCACCACATACAAGTTGTACATCGTTCCATTCAGTTATCTTGCATTCAGAGTAACACATTGAACAGTGAGGTGCAGAGTGGACTCACAGTACAGCATTGTGTTCATATTTGTGTATTGACATTGGATGCTGGGCCGGCCGGTAGCTGGATCATAGAATCATATAATGATACGCCCTGAAGCCTGTGCCGGCTCTTTGATTCCCCCTGCTCTTTCCCCATAGCCTTGCAAATGCTTCCCCTTCAGGTATTTATCCAATTCCCTTTTGAAAGTTACTATTGAATCTGCTTCCACCGCCCTTTCAGGCAGCGCGTTCCAGATCACAACAACTCGCTGCGTAAAAAAAATTCTCATCTCCCCTCTGGTTCTTTTCCAATTCCCTTCACTCTGTGTCCTCTGGTTACTGACCCTCCTGCCACTGGAAACAGTTTCTCCTTATTTACTCTATCAAAGCCCTTCATGATTTTAAACACCTCTATTAAATCTCCCCTTAACCTCTCTGCTCTAAGGAGAGCAACCTAGTCTCTCGTCTCTCCACATAACTGAAGTCCCTGATCCCTGGGACCATTCTAGTAAATCTCCTCTGCACCCTCTCCAAGGCCTAGACATCCTTCCTAAAGTGTGGTGCCCAGAATTGGACACAATTCTCCAGCTGGGGCCTAACCAGGGTTTTATAAAGGTTGCCTCTGTTTATAAAGGCAAGGATCCCGAATGCTTTTCAACACCCTTCACATTATTGAGCACAAACATTGGCCGAAATCCCTGCCGCAGTTTACCTTTCAACAAATCATATTTCGCACTATTTTCAGCAAGGGAAAAGTGTATTAGCATTCTAAATACAGCTGTTGCCAGGTGAGGCTAATTGGACTTGCCTTCAACAAAAATCAAATTGTTGATGACCGAGTAATTTCTGGATGAGCTGCGATCTCATTAGGTGAGCAGGATCTGGAGACTTTAGTTACAGTCCACAGCCAATGTGATGATATCACCAGCACATTCACGCCCGGGTGGCCCGGGAGATGGAGCAGGCGGTGTCCGCCGGCACGCTCGAGGCCTTCCGAGACCGGTGGGCGCCGCGGGGACTGGAGTGCATTGTCACCCCAGGCAATGTAATTATAATTTAATTTGATAAGTTTTATTTAAAGTTCTGTTAATTTTCAGTTAATTTGGTTCAATAAAAAGAGGACCAGCACATCGCAGGCAATGGGAGTGTGAGGGTATCACTATCCGCACTAATTGGACATTTGTTGTTGATGATTGAAGAGTTTTGTCGGGTGAGCACTTCAGGTTACCGTCACACCCAGATGATTGATTTCAGAGATAATTGAGCCTTGAATCTTGGCTGAGGCATCTATTGATTCTGGGCCATACCCGCTGTATTTGTACAGGCTGACATCCTGCTGATAAGCTTGAGTTCACCTTGCTTCCAGTCTGCTGCCTTGTCCTTCAGTGAGCACCTCATTTGTTCAGGCCTCTGCAGCAACTGCTCAGCCCCTGGAACGGTTCTAAAATGGGGCTTTGAGGTCTGATACTCGCTTTGTGGAGGGCGAAAACTGACTGAAAATACGATTAGCAGAAAAATATCAGATTGTTTGCACTCACTTTCCAGCGAAGAAGTTTCCAGATAGTCTAATCAAAACCTGAAAGCTGAGAGTTGCCAACCGTGTCATGGGGAGTAGATTGCACTGCCGATATATATTCAATATATTTTTAATAACCAGCGTTTCAAAGTGAAAGCTATTCCTTCACTAAGCATAATAGGGCACCTCAGATGTTTTGTTTACAAGAAACAAGCACAGTTTTGTTCACAAATTAACAAATGTAATCTCTCTTTGATGGGATGCAGTGTAATTAAATGTAAATATATGCAGTATTCGGCACAGCACTATGTAATTTACGATTATTGTTGTGTGCTGAAGGGGTTCCGTGGAGACACACAAAAACCCAGGAAGGAATGACAAAGAATTGCACAGAATCTACAGCACAGAAACAGGCCATTCGGCCCAACTGGTCTATGTTGGTGTTGCTGCTCCGCACGAGCCTCCTCCCACTCTAATGACCTCTTCCTACCCAGCTCCCTCTATTCCCTTCTCCCTCCTGTATGCGTCAAGCCTTTCCTTAAATGCATGTTTGCTGTCTGCTTCAACCGTTCCATGTGGTGGTGGGTTCCACATTCTCACTACTCTCTTGTGTAAAGAAATCCCTCCTAATATTTTATCTGTTAGTGGCTATCTTATCTTTATACCCTCTTGTTCTGGACTCACCCACAAATGGAAACAGTTTCTTTGCATTCACCGTATCAAACTCCTTTATAATTTTAAAAACACCTATCATGTCCCCTTTTCCAGAGAAAGGAACCTCAGGATGCTCAATCTTTTCTGAGAATTGCATCCTCTCAATTCTGGTAACACCTGTGTAAATCTTTCTGTGCTTTCTCCAGTGCCTTTACATCCTTTTTGTAATATGGAGACCAGCACTGTACACAGTGCTCCAAGTCTGGTCTAACCAAGGTTCCATCTAAATTCAACATTACCACCCTACTTTTGTAATATATTTCTCTAGAAATCAACCTCAGTAATTTTTTCTGTTTTTTATTTGTTCATAGGATGTGGGCATCGCTGGCAAGGCCAGCATTTATGGCCCATCCCTAATTGCCTTTGAGAAGGCGATGGTGAGCCGCCTTCTTGAACTGCTGCAGTCCATGTGTTAAAGCTACTCCCACAGTAGGGAGGGAGTTCCAGGGTTTTGACCCAGCGACAATGAAGGAACGCTGATATGTCTCTGAGTCAGGATGGTGTGTGACTTGGAGGGGAACTTGGAGGCGGTGGTGTTCCCATGCGCCTGCTGCCCTTGTCCTTCTAGGTGGAAGAGGTCGCGGGTTTGGGAGGTGCTGCTGAAGGAGCCTTGGTGAGTTGCTGTAGTGCATCTTGTAGATGGTACACACTGCAGCCGGTGGTGGAGGGAGTGAATGTTTAAGGTGGTGGATGGGGTGCCAATCAAGTCGGCTGCTTTGTCCTGGATGGTGTTAGGTAGGGAATTCCAGGATCGTGATCCAGCAATGTTGAAGGAATGGCGATATATACCCAGAGAGTGGTTAGAGTGTGGAACTTGCTACCACAGGGAGTGGTTGAGGTGGGTGGCATGGATGCATTTAAGGGGAGGCTAGATGTGTACATGAGGGAGAAAGGAATAGAAAGATATGCTGATAGTAGCTCAAGTAGGGTGGGAGCAGGTTCATGTGGAACATAAACACTAGCATGGACCTGTTGGGCCGAATGGCCTGTTTCTGTGCTGTGCATTCTATGTAATTCTATGTGATTGTCCAATTGCAGGTCCCAGCAGTCACTGGTGCTCCCAGCAGAATTCACCAATGGGGAATCAGTTCTTAAAGGGCTGCTGCACTTGAAGATGCCAAATTTTGAAACCAGGCTGGCTGTTCTGCTTATAGTGAAGGCAAAAGATGTCTACAGACTGGGTCTCGGTTTAATGTCTCATCCAAAAGGCAGCACCAGATTATGTGCGAATGACCTTCTGACTCCGAGGCGAGAGTGCTACCAATGAGCTAGGAGCTGAGGCTGGCCACCACAATGCTGTGACTGGGGATGTGTGGACAAGATGCCTTGTATTATGAAAAAAAAGCACCAGAAAACTGCAGAAACTATTGCAAAAAGCATAATGCAGCAACAACAGCACAGCTAGTGCAAAGCAGCATAAAGCAGCTGTCCAAAAGTCCCAGTTTCAAGGATTGATGTTCTGCAGCAAGCAGCATGGATCTGGCCTCACATTCCTGTTAAATGGGCAACACCACATAAAGAGAGAACTGCGAGAGACCACGGGGGGTTGGTCAGGCAGACAATTGATAGGAATTTGAGCAGTTAGACACTGTGCAGGCCTACAAAAATAACTTGGTTCTTCTCCTGTGGAATGAGGGGTGCAGAGCCCGTGGATTAAGGGGTGCAGTGCCCCTGGAATGAGGGGGGCAGAGCCCATGGAATGAGGGGGGCAGAGCCCCTGGAATGAGGGGGGCAGTGCCCGTGGATTGAGTGGTGCAGTGCCCCTGGAATGAGGGGTGCAGAGCCCGTGGATTGAGGGGTGCAGTGCCCCTGGAATGAGGGGTGCAGAGCCCATGGAATGAGGGGTGCAGAGCCCCTGGATTGAGGGGTGCCGAGCCCATGGAATGAGGGGTGCCGAGCCCATGGATTGAGGGGTGCAGTGTCCCTGGATTGAGGGGTGTAGAGGCCCTGGAATGAGGGGTGCAGAGCCCGTGGAGTGAGGGGTGCAATGCCCGTGGAATTAGGGGTGCAGAGCCCATGGAATGAGGGGTGCAGTGCCCATGGATTGAGGGGTGCAGAGCCCCTGGAATGAGGGGTGCAGAGCCCGTGGATTGAGGGGTGCAAAGCCCATGGATTAAGGGGTGCAGAGCCCATGGATTGAGGGGTGCAGTGCCCATGGAATGAAGGTGCAATGCCCCTGGATTGAGGGGTGCCGAGCCCCTGGATTGAGGGGTGCAAAGCCCATGGAATGAAGGGTGTAGAGCCCATGGATTGATGGGTGCAGAGCCCATGGATGGAGGGGTGTAGAGCCCATGGATTGAGGGGTGCAATGCCCATGGAATGAAGGTGCAATGCCCCTGGATTGAGGGGTGTTGAGCCCCTGGATTGAGGGGTGCCGAGCCCATGGATTGAGGGGTGCAGAGCCCATGGATTGAGGGGTGCAGAGCCCATGGATTGAGGGGTGCAGAGCCCATGGAATGAGGGGTGCAGAGCCCATGGATTGAGGGGTGTAGAGCCCATGGAATGAGGGGTGCAATGCCCCTGGATTGAGGGGTGCAGAGCCCCTGGATTGAGGGGTGCAGAGGCCCTGGATTGAGGGGTGCAGAGCCCCTGGATTGAGGGGTGTAGAGCCCATGGAATGAGGGGTGCAATGCCACTGGATTGAGGGGTGCAGAGCCCCTGGATTGAGGGGTGCAGAGCCCCTGGATTGAGGGGTGCCGAGCCCATGGATTGAGGGGTGCAGAGCCCATAGATTGAGGGGTACAGAGCCCCTGGATTCAGGGGTGCCGAGCCCCTGGATTGAGGGGTGTAGAGCCCCTGGATTGAGGGGTGCAATGTCCCTGGATTGAGGGGTGCAGAGCCCCTGGATTGAGGGGTGCAGAGCCCATGGATTGAGGGATGTAGAGCCCATGGATTGAGGGGTGCAGAGCCCATGGATTGAGGGGTGCAGAGCCCTGGATTGAGGGGTGCCGAGCCTCTGGATTGAGGGGTGTAGAACCCATGGATTGAGGGGTGCAGAGCCCATTGATTGAGGGGTGTAGAGCCCCTGGATTGAGGGGTGTAGAGCCCATGGATTGAGGGGTGCAGAGCCCATGGATTGAGGGGTGCCGAGCCCATGGATTGAGGGGTGCAGAGCCGATGGATTGAGGGGTGCAGAGCCCATGGATTGAGGGGTGCCGAGCCCATGGATTGAGGGGTGCCGAGCCCATGGATTGAGGGGTGCAGAGCCCATGGATTGAGGGGTGCAGAGCCCATGGATTGAGGGGTGCCGAGCCCATGGATTGAGGGGTGCTGAGCCCATGGATTGAGGGGTGCCGAGCCCCTGGATTGAGGGGTGCCGAGCCCATGGATTGAGGGGTGCTGAGCCCATGGATTGAGAGGTGCTGAGCCCATGGATTGAGGGGTGCTGAGCCCATGGATTGAGGGGTGCTGAGCCCATGGATTGAGGGGTGCCGAGCCCCTGGATTGAGGGGTGCTGAGCCCATGGATTGAGGGGTGCTGAGCCCATGGATTGAGGGGTGCCGAGCCCCTGGTTTGAGGGGTGCCGAGCCCATGGATTGAGGGGTGCCGAGCCCATGGATTGAGGGGTGCCGAGCCCATGGATTGAGGGGTGCAGAGCCCCTGGATTGAGGGGTGCCGAGCCCATGGATTGAGGGGTACAGAGCCCATGGATTGAGGGGTGCAGAGCCCATGGATTGAGGGGTGCCGAGCCCATGGATTGAGGGGTGCAGAGCCCCTGGATTGAGGGGTGCAGAGCCCATGGATTGAGGGGTGCCGAGCCCATGGATTGAGGGGTGCCGAGCCCTTGGATTGAGGGGTGCAGAGCCCCTGGATTGAGGGGTGCCGAGCCCATGGATTGAGGGGTGCCGAGCCCATGGATTGTGGGGTACAGAGCCCATGGATTGAGGGGTGCAGAGCCCCTGGATTGAGGGGTGCAGAGCCCATGGATTGAGGGGTACAGAGCCCATGGATTGAGGGGTACAGAGCCCATGGATTGAGGGGTGCAGAGCCCCTGGATTGAGGGGTACAGAGCCCCTGGATTGAGGGGTGCCGAGCCCCTGGATTGAGGGGTGCAGAGCCCATGGATTGAGGGGTACAGAGCCCATGGATTGAGGGGTGCAGAGCCCCTGGATTGAGGGGTACAGAGCCCATGGATTGAGGGGTACAGAGCCCATGGATTGAGGGGTGCAGAGCCCCTGGATTGAGGGGTACAGAGCCCATGGATTGAGGGGTACAGAGCCCATGGATTGAGGGGTGCAGAGCCCCTGGATTGAGGGGTGCAGAGCCCCTGGATTGAGGGGCGCAGTGTTGCCTATCCTCGGCCCAACTCTCACAGTTTGCCGTTGCTGGCCAGGGGTCACTCCCCGAGGACATTAATGAGGAATCGGCTTCGGCGCCGCATTATCTAATTGAAACCTTGTATTTTCACTGAAAATGGAGACCTTGGCCACCGTGGTTCACAAACTTCCTTGTTTGGAACCGTGAAACAAGATGAAATGCCGCTGAGAATGTGAAGGAATCTCTCTCCTGCTCTCTGGCCGGCCACAGACCTTTAATCCCAGTGGATTTTGTCAGTTGGCTTTCTGATCAATGAACAGGGCTGGTTAAAACTGATAGGGCGGATTTCTGACCCTTTCTCTTCGAGATTTTCATCTTCTTTGACCAAGTGCCCAGTTAGCCCACTGACAGGTGAAAAAACATCAGCTTCTATTTTCATTCCTCTTCATTAGTTTGCTCCATAACTGTGGCAAATATTTAGAGGAGAAGGGACAGAACATGCGGCGGATAAACACAATTGAAATGATTTATCTGGGAAAGGTTTATTTTAGTGCCAGATGATTTTGAGCCAAGGACAGATTTACTGCAATTACAGGGCAAGTCGGAGCTTCTGGTTAATATTGCGATTTGTTTGATACATTCAGAGCTCTGCCAATCCTTCCACTATTTCGCTTTGCTTTTATTGCAGAATCCATTGGAAGTATTTATAATAATTAAAATTACAAAGTTAACATGAGTTAAATCAAAACTGCTTTGTTAAATAATTCCAGAAGCAATTTTTTTAAAATCCCTTGTTCAAAAATGATATCCCCGATGATACCTGGAAATAGGCCTTTTTTGTTGTTTCTAATCTCGGTTTATCCATGGCACCCTGAAACTCGAAGTCTTCTCTTTTTTAAATGGTTTATATTTATTCTGCGTCTCTGCAATCTCCTTTTTAAATGCAACTCATTGCTGATCGACAGTCCTATGCGCAAATTTCTCGTTCCACCTCACCTCAGCTGGCTCACGTAATCCATTGAGTTACTGATAACAAGATCCAACAACGCCTCTCCCCTGGGAGGCATGTGAACTCACTGTTAGAGGAGGGAGTCTTGTCCACATTTAAAGGAATTCCATTCCCTTTTCACCATTTACGCTCTCCCTGTTCCAATGGGCAATTAAAAGCTCCTCGAACAATAATACTATTAAAAAATCCTTGCACTAATCATATTAACTCTGAACCTAGATTTGGCAATAGATCTAACTGGCAATAGATTGGGAGAAGGGAAAGTGCAATGAGACCTGGGTGTCCTTGTGCACCAGTCGCTGAAGGTAAGCATGCAGGTGGTTAAGAAGGCAAATGGTATGTTGGCCTTCGTAGCGAGAGGGTTTGAGTACAGGAACAAGGATGTCTTGCTGCAGTTGTACAGGGCCTTGGTGAGACCACATCTGGAGTATTGTGTGCAGTTTTGGTCGCCTTATCTGAGGAAGGATGTTCTTGCCATGGAAGGGGTTCAGCGAAAATTCACCAGGCTGATACCTGGGATGGCAGGAATGACGTATGAGGAGAGATTGGGTCAATTGGGCTTGTACTCGCTGGAGTTTAGAAGAATGAGGGGATCTCATTGAAACTTATAAAATTCTGACAGGACTGGACAGACTAGATGCAGGAGGAATATTCCCGATGGTCAGGGAGTCCAGAACCAGGGGTCACAGTTTAAGGATAAGGGGTAAGCCATTTAGGACAGAGATGAGGAGGAATTTCTTCACCCAGAGAGTGGTGAACCTGTGGAATTCTCTACCACATAAGGCAGTAGAGGCCAATTCATTAAATATATTCAAGAAGGAGTTGGATGTATTTCTCAAGGCTAAAGGGATCAAGGGGTATGTGGAGAAAGCAGGGACCGTGTACTGAATTTGGATGATCAGCCATGATCGCATTGAATGGCAGAGCAGGCTCAAGGGGCCGAATGGCTTACTCCTGTTCCTATCTTCTATGTTACCTCACTTTTGTGAGGGACCTGGGGGTCCTTGTACATGAAACACAAAAAGTTAGCATGCAGGTACAGCAAGTAATCAGGAAGGCAAATGGAATGTTGGCCTTTATTGCAAGGGGGTTGGAGTATAAAAGTAGGGAAGTCCTGCTACAACTGTACAGGGTATTGCTGAGACCACACCTGGAGTACTGCATGCAGTTTTGGTCTCCTTATTTAAGGAGGGATATACTTGCATTGGAGGCAGTTCAGAGAAGGTTCACGAGGTTGATTCCTGAGATGAAGGGGTTGTCTTATGAAGAAAGGTTGGGCCTGTACTCATTGGAGTTTAGAAGAATGAGAGGTGATCTTATTGAAACATATAAGATACTGAGGGGGCTCGACAGGGTAGATGCAGAGAAGATGTTTCCCCTCGTGGGGGAATCTAGAATTAGGGGGCATAGTTTGAGAATAAGGGGTCGCCCATTTAAAACTGAGATGAGGAGGAATTTCTTCTGAGGGTCGTAAATCTGTGCAATTCTCTGCCCCAGAGAGCTGTGGAGGCTGGGTCATTAAATACATTTAAGGTGGAGTGGACAGATTTTTGAACAAAAGGGGAGTGATGGGTTATGGGGAATGGGCAGGGAAATGGAGCTGAGCCCAAGATCAGATCAGCCATGATCTCATTAAATGGCGGAGCAGGCTCGAGGGGCCAAATGACCGACTCCTGCTCCTATTTCTTAGGTTCTTATGAGTCTTGTCTTTGACATGTATTCCCTCCTTCACCAATTTGCCACCCTTTTCATTCTTGCCTTTTTGGTTCTTCCTAAGATACTTTAACCCAATATATTTATTTTTCCACACTTGCCCAGTTTCAGGGAGTTTCTCTTGGTACTATTAAATCTACATCTTCCAGTGATAATTGTTTCTTTCTTTCTTTACTTACTTATGGTTTCAATTAAACTACTTTGCTCCTCTTTCAATTGTTCTCATTCCAGCTCACGCCACCATTTGCTAAACCTCTCGTTTTATATTCCTACCAAATTAGGTCACAAACCAGCTCCAGCTGCTCAGTACAGAGTCGATCAATTAACCTCTCGGCAGTGACTAATGGCCACCTGTTATCGGTTAACTGCCAAGTCACTATTAGATGAGCAAATTTAAAGTTCAGTTAAGAGGAAAAAAAAGCACAAGTTCTAACTTTCCACTTGAGGCAATTCCTGTTTTAGAAGAACAGTCCCACCCGACTCCATTACCAGCTCACTCCGTGATGTGCTCTCCGCTCAAGCTTTATCAATGTAAGGGATGTTCTCATACAATAGCAAATTACTGCGGATGCTGGAAATCTGAAATAACAACAGAAAATGCTGGAAACGCTCAGCGGGTCAGACAGCACCGAGGAGAGAGAAACAGAGGACCGAGGACCCTTCGTCAGAACTGGAAAAAGTTAGAGATGAGAGATTTTTAAGTAGAGGAAGGGGAGGAAAGAACAAAGGGAAGGTCTTTCTCCTGCCTTCCAGCCTATTACAGGCCTTCCCTTTGTTCTTTCCTTCCCCTCCTCCCTGCCTCTGCTTAAACATCTCTCGTCTCTAACCTTTTGCAGTTCTGACGAAGGGTCCTTGACCTGAAAACTAAACTCTGTTTCTCTCTCCTCGATGCTGCCTGACCTGAGTGTTTCCAGCATTTTTTGTCATTATTTAAGGGATGTTCTTGTCTTGCACCCGAAGCGAAGCTCATGTATTCCTATGTTAAGTACATCATTTAACAAATGATGTAAAGTTTTGTTTTCAGTACTGCTGGGGGAGAGCTTCACTTCGGGAGTGTGTTTTTGGGAATTTGGACCTGCCCACAACTGGTGCCTCCTGTGATTTTCCACCCTTTCAAATTAATAGGCTGAAAATCATGTGGCTTTAAAGTCAAAGGTGTAGCCAAATTTTCAACTATCAACATATATAGCTCTGCGCTGGGAACACTAAGGAAGTAATTGGCCCACCGAGTAAAGCTCCCTCTACTGATAATGCCTCAACTCTACCGTCAGTAGAGCAATCCCAATTAAACAGTGTTCTTATCCCATCAGTCTGGGCTGTTGTTTATCCCGGAGCTACAAAAGAACTATCGTAACGAGCAGTTCCTTCAGGTTTCCCACTGTTATTTTCCTATGTCCTGTGTCTCTTGCACTCAGTCAATCCACTCTAATCACCAAACGTTGTGCTGTTTGATTTGTCTCTCTGGTTGCTGGTAATATTTAGCCTGTAATACAATGATCTCGTCTATCGGCTTTGCCCGATTCATTGTGCCCGACAATCCAGTCAAAGTTGGCCATTTATTACTTGGGGGGGAAAAGTACGCCTGTTTGTTTCGGCCAAGAATGTGATTTTGATTCCAAATGTACGGTAATCTGCTGTGTTCAGAGAATCATTTCAGTTGCAGGAACAAGCTACCTGATTGAATACTTTGACAAAAGCAGGATACTGCGGATGCCGGAAATCTGAAACAAAACCAGTAAATGCTGGAAACACTCAGCAGGTCAGGCAGCATCTGTAGAGAGAGAGAGACAGAGTTAACGTTTCACGTCGATGACCTTTTGTCAGTTTGAAAAGTAATGCTGTATATTTACAAATGATTAGCTTAATTCTTACAGTTGTGATTTTTAAAGATTGTTTTGTCCACTTGAATGCATACTATAAATATAGAGCTCTAATATATGACCAATATACTTACATAAAGAAAGACTTGCATTTATACAGCACCTTTCACAACCTCAGGACGTCCCAGGGCATTTTACAGCCAATGAAACACTTTTTGAAGTGGAGTCACTGTTGTAATGCAGGAAATGCAGCCGCCAATTTGTGCACAGCAAGCTCCCACAAACAGCAATGTGATAACGACCAGATAATTTTTTTCAGTGATGTTGATTTGAGTGATTAAATATTGGCCCGGACACCAGGAATAACTCCCCCTGCTCCTCTTCTTTGAAATAGTGGCCGTGGGATCTTTTATGTCCACAGAGAGTAGACGGGGCCTCGGTTTAACATCTCTTCTGAAAGACGGCACCCCCGACAGTGCAGCACTCCCTCAGCACTGCACTGGAGTGTCAGCCTAGATTTTTGTGCTCAATTCATGCTTGTTCATCTTTTGTAAAATAGATTTTCAGTTATTTTAAATTTGATATAAAATCATAAAATGACACAGCACAGAAGGAGTCCATTTGGCCCATCATGCCTGTGTCGGCTCTGAGTGATCCTATTAGTCCCACTCTGCTCCCCTGCCCTTTCCCCGTAGCCCTGTAATATTTCTTGCTTCAAGTATTTCTCTAATTCCCTGTTGAAAGTTATTATTGAATTTGCTTCCACTGCCCCTTCAGGAAGCGCATTCCCGATCGGAACAGCTCGCTGCTCAAAACATTCTCCTAATCCCGCCTCTGGTTCTTTGGCCAATTAGCTTACCTCTGTGTCCTCTGGTCAGCGCCCCTCCGGCCCCTGGAAACCGTGAAATGAGGACTGATGTGATTATTTGTCGCTTTCAAAGATTAGTGAGTTCCGATCTAATCACCCGAACACACTGTGAAATTAATTTCCAAGCTCACAATGAGCTGTTATTTTGTCAAATTGTGTTCATGCTTCAATGAAGCTGTAGAAAATTCTTTGATAACGCTCTGCAGTAAGTGAGTTTCAAACCTCACTGGATCCAGCCCATGCTGACCTCGTACAAGTTCCTATGTTCTCCTGCTGTCGTGCAACGCACCAACATGATAGACCTGCTCCGACACCAATTGTATTTGGCAGCATTTACTGAATTTTAATTTCAATGTTGATAAAACTTTGATTTCCTTTGAATGCTTCAAGTTAAAAAGATCAAAGTTCTGGTGCAGAGCAACTCGAGTTGCCAATGACCCATCCTTCTCTAGTTTCTACTATAAAGAACCCTTTAATCTCGCTGCCAGCCAAGTAGCATCCCTGTAAAGGGAAATCATTGTGTTATATAAAGTATACTTGCAAAGAATTCAGGAGAGAAAGCCACAAAGGAACAGATTAAAGATTGTGCCCACCTTCAGGAAATGGCCCAGGTCTGATACTCCGGCAATGAATCAGCAGTTGGCTGTAATATTCCGCATACCAATTTTGGGTTGAAGGTCGGGTAATATTAGTCACTTATATTCACTCTCATGGCATCACCGATGGGCCTCCTTTATGAAACCTTTCTCGGAAGTAGCAAAGCAGCATCTTCGAACCTTTTTAATAAGGTTTGGAATGAATGGAAAAAATTCGGAGGACAAAAAATGAATGGCGGAAATCTTAAGTGAAGACGGGACATGTTGAAAACGTACGGCTGATTCTAGCGTCTAAGAGAGAAAGATAAGTTAATGTTTTAAGTGTATTCCTTCACCATGAGCTCTGATGAGAGTCCTACCCAAAGCACTGACCCATCATTCTCGTTCGATATCGACTTGCCATTTCCAACGTCCCAATCACGTTTCAGGTGGAAAGATTTGACTCCAAGATAATGAAATCTCTACTCAAAGGTTTTGGCTATTTTATTAAACATTATTTTCCCTTTTGTTGATGTTACTATCCCTGTGAGCAAGCTGCCCCCTTCCTGTAATCTGGGAGTGTTTATCTTGTATTGTGTAGCACAACAACCACTTGTATTTATATAGCACCTTTTAACGTAGTAAGACGTCCCGCGGCGCTGCACAGGAGGGTTAGAAGACAAAACATTTGACACCGAGCCACATAAGGAGAAATTAGGGCAGGTGACCAAAAGCTTGGTCAAAGAGGTCGGTTTTAAGAAGCGTCTTAAAGGAGGAAAGAGAGGTAGCGAGGCAGAGAGGTTTAGGCAGGAAATTCCAGAGCTTAGGGTCCAGGCAACAGAAGGCTCGGCCACCAATGGTGGAGCGATTAGAATCGGGGATGGTCAAGAGGGAAGAATTAGAGGAGCGCAGATATCTCGTGGGGCGGGGGGTTGTGGGGCTGAAGGAGCTTAGAGAGAGGAAGGGGCGAGGCCGTGGATTAACAGTTGCCCCAGTTCTCAGTAACACTATTTACTGGTATTTATGTAGGATTCCCTCTACTTCAATCAATCCAAATGTAGAAGAATCATACACCAGACCAGACTTGCATTTGCAGGTGATATTCCTCCCTCTTGCTGAGTCTCAGCCTACTTATGTATTGCCACTCCCAGGTAATGGACTCTGGTGCAGGCACTGCCTGGATTAATACCTGGTGCATACTGCGTGCCTCCGATAGCCTCCATGCCCTTTGGCCACTCTCATCTTGCTCTTCCTTCCTGTAAAATACCTGTCAGTGGATGCTAAACCCATGCTCTGTCACTGCTATGATGCAACTTTGAAATATCCCCTTTATTAAGTTCACTGCTGCCTGGTCTGACTAATTATTCTCCATAGGTGCATAATTATGCCGGACTTTTTCACAACCGACCTGTAATAAATCCTTCACGAATAAATATCAAGGCCCTGAAAATGCCCGGGGATGAAAATCAGGCAGGTTTGATAAAGGGCGGGCGACCCACTCCGCCCGATTACCACCCAGGCAGTGAAGGTGAAAATCTACCGCTTCAGAAATCGCCGTCTGACGGGGCAAATTCCCCACTTGTACATATCGTTATAAGTCTCATTGGAAGGAATGTGAGGAACACCAATTCGTCTTCTCAGCAAACTGTGTCCAAACATAATCAGCAAAAATATTAACTTTACAAACATTAAATTCTGACCAAAAATAAAAAGATACAAAAGAAAATATGCATCAAACTGGTCATTTTACTAACGTGACTGTGATTAAACAAATCGCTTGGGAAATGATTTAATACACGAGCTAGATTTGGGGGAAGCATTTTAAGGGATTATTGTATCTTAATGACTCGTCCTGCTGTAACCTGGGAAATAGGTTTTACAAAGCCAGTTATATATAAATAAATCAAAATCTAGAGCACGTTCGATCCATGTTTATTGAAACTGCTAGCACGAGTGTAATTTTCTGGTTATCCCCAAATGCTGAGCTTTAATGAACTAACATTTTGATGTGAAGCTTGAATCTATCGGGGTGTGTCACACAATCTGGGTCTGCCTCGGGTATTCTCTTGAGATCGTAAGCAGTTCCCTCGCTTCTTGTGTTTGGGAGCATGTCTGTACCGTCCAATATCTAACTACATGCTGGCATACCCGGAGGGTATAACCGTACAATCCTCTTCCGCTCTAAGCCACATCTTTCACGCGCACTCCTCCAATCTTTCAGTAGGTAGACTGATGACATTTTAATGATGAAGCCAGATACGAATCGTTAAGCTGCGTTATTTTACAGCCACAAATCAGCTGACCCATTTGGGTGACCAGCGAACCATTTAAATGCCCGGATAAAATGACCAAGCTCATCACCCCCTTTCAAATTTGGAATCCGATTCAATGTGATGAAATTGTGGTTCACCTGTGCCCTCCCTGCACTCGCGGGACATTTCTCTGCCAGTTCAAGAATATGCTGACGCTTTTTTCTTCTCGTATGTCCTCCTGCTTGTGTTGCTCTCCTCACTTACCCTGGATTAACGTCATTCCCTCTACTCTGATCACTTGCATTGCTCTCGTTCTTTCTCGGCCTCTGATTCCAACATTTCCGGCTGGCGAGCCCGCTTGTCGTCTTCCTGTGTCGCCAGTTTTAACCATTTAAATATCTGCCTCTTTTTTCATCCATGTGACATTAAGTATTACTGTTTCTTTTCCATGCACTTTTACATTTTGAACTGTTTTAAAATGCCTTCATCGCTAATGTAAATCAGAATCCCAGGGAGCTGCCACCAATTGTTACAAGTTTCAGATCCACTTTAGATAGTCTCTCAGCACAGAGAGATCTGGGAGTTAATGTGCATAGGTCCCTGAAGGTGGTGGGACATATTGAGAGAGTGGTTAGCAAAGCATATGGGACCTTGGGTTTCATAAATAGAGGTATTGAGTACAAAAGTAGAGAAGTTATGCTGAACCTTTATAAAGCGCTGGTTAGGCCACAACTGGAGTACTGCGTCCAGTTCTGGTCACCACACTTTAGGAAGGATGTGAAGGCCCTTGAGAGGGTGCAGAGGAGATTTACCAGAATGGTTCCGGGGATGGGGGATCTTAGCTACAAGGACAGGTTGGAGAAGCTGGATTTGTTTTCATTAGAGCAAAAGAGGTTGAGGGGTGATTTGATCGAGGTGTACAAGATTATGATGGGTTTGGATAGGCTAGACGGGGAAAGGCTGTTCCCACTAGTTGATGGTACAAGGACTAGGGGACACAGATTTAAGGTTTTGGGCAAGAGATACAGGGGGGACGTGAGGAAAAACTTTTTTACGCAGCGAGTGGTGAGGGCCTGGAACTCGCTGCCGACGGAAGTGGTGGAAGCGGAGACACTCGATGTTTTCAAGGGGAGACTGGATCGGCACTTGAGGGAAATAAACTTTCAGGGCTCCGGGGATAGAGCAGGGGAATGGGACTGACTGGATCGCTCTACAGAAAGCCGGCAAGGACTCGATGGGCCGAATGGCCTCCTGTGCCGTTATGACTCTGCTGTAAGTGGTTCCTGTGTCTCATGTTCAGGAGCGTGCTGATACTGCCCACTACCTAGTCATGCGACAGCTTTATCTGTGGGTGTAATAATCGTGGCCTGATGTCAACTCAATATCTTTCTCACACGCTCTGCTTCAAATTTTCAGTAGGCAGAGGGAGAACAGCTTGGAGACACGGTCAGATATGGACTGTTGAGGTGCTTTATTTTATATTCAATGAATGTACAGAGTGACAGTTATAATCAAAACTCCATTACTTCAGTCAACTTCAAACCCCTCCTCATGAATAAGAAGAATTAAATCACACCACACTCGGGTCCTGAGCTAGTTTTCCCAAGCTGGACTGGGCCATTTCCCAGACTAACTCTTCTTCAACATGGTTTTTTTTCTTTCTCTCACTCCTGACCACCGGACTGTCCCCACGACGACTTCTCCATTTTGTGATTCACCAGTACGTCTGTCAATAAAACTGGCTACTATTCCCCTCCCCCCTCACCCCAAGAGATGATTCTCAGCAGATACACCACGCTGGGCTCAACGGAACTGCCACCCCAATGAAAAGGTGTGCATGTTCGCTGGAAACTCTAAACTGACATCCCATTGTCTAAAGCTATCTGGTTCAGGCGCTTCATATATAGATGCATTTAAGGGAAAGCTTGAGAAGCGCATGAGGGAGAAGGGAATAGAGGGTTATGCTGATGGCGTTAGATGAGGAAAGATTGGAGGAGGCTCGAGTGAAGCATAAATGCCAGCATAAACTGGTTGGGCCGAATGGCCTGTTTCTGTGCTGTAAATCCACACTTTCCAGTTCTGTTATGTGAATCTAGCCCATTGAGAGCTCCATTTAACTTAATACTGGCAATTTTAACACATTACACCAAGATCCCCTCCCAGCAGCATAGTCAGAAATCCCAAAATTCCGCACTTGGCGTCACTAAGTACCACTTCCTGATTTACCTTCTCTTTGTTCAACCTTGTGCTGTCCTGCACCAGGAGGCTTGCTCCTCCATTTTGATTCCTTGACACAAAAAGAAATCAACCACGTTTAAATATAGGCCTTAATCCCTGTGCAGTTTTAAATACTATGAGTGGTTTTTGGAAATTATGTTTGTAATCGCATCATGTATCACCACTATTATCAAGGAAGCTTAGAGCTACACTGATTTATCTACCGCAAAGGTATACTAGTTATTAAAATCGTATAGGATATAAATTTGCCCATGGAAATTAAAGTTATCCCGATGGGATTTACTCCAAGCTGCAACCCAACAGAGATTTCTTCCCTTCTCCTCCTCCCCCCCCCCTCTCTGCTTCCTCACCTACTGACTGCTACCGACTCTGGACCCAACTCCTAACACGACTCTGGTGAAGGCAATCTCTCCAGCCTCTGTTACAAGCTGTATGTTCAGGAATGAGCAAAGTGCTAAATCTCTGCTACACTCCTACTCACCTCACAACCCCCCAGGACCAGCAGAGTGCAAAGACCCCAGTGGCTGCATAACTAAAACACATTCCCCCGGACAACAGAATGACACCCCCAATGTAGTCATTTAGTCTACTCAAAGTATCTGGTGTGACTGATGATTTCTGAAGTGACGTGGGGCATAGTGGAAATCTTGTATAAGTCTAGGATCAGTGGCTCAGTTGGTAGTACTCTTGCCTCCTCAATCCTTGAGCACATGAAATAGGCTGACAATTCAGAGCAGTGCTGAGGTGGCGTCTTTCAGATGAGACGTTAAACCGAGGCCCCACCTGCCCTTTCCACTGGCTGTAAAATAAACCCCTGGTACTATTCAAAGATGGGGAGGGGAGATCTCCTGGGTGTCCTGGCCAATGTTTATTTCATTGCTGTTTGTGGAACTTTCTGTACGCAACAGTGACATTCCCACTAGTCTGGAGGGAGCTGGTTGCAGAAAAAATAGAAGACTGTGGTGCCCTCCATGGCCATTGGTAATACTTCTGGATGGCAATTACCACTGCTGTTCACCTTTATACTGACAGTGATATTAAGACTCATGAGGTTAGGACAAGAGGGAAGGATTGGGCTTAGCTCTGGTGTCATTCCCGTAAGTGGTCCCTGTGTTTCTTGTTCAGGAGCGGGCTCATACTGCCCAATCTAATGTGACAGCATTATCTAGGGGTGTGACAATACTGGCCTTTTGTGATCTCGTCTCCATATCATGTCTTTCACACGTGCCCTCGCACGCTCTTGCCCTCCGATCATTCAGCAGGCGGATGGAGAACATCGTACAGAGACGAGATCAGATATAGACCAGTGAGGGGCTTTATTTTCCAGGCACGTGTTAAAAGTATACAGCCATCCTCGGAGCGAGTGCCAGCCTCTGCCTTCTGCCGCACAGCCCTGCACAGGTGAGGTCTTGTTGCTAGTCTGAGGTTCAATTCTGAAAACTCCGACTGCTGCAGCACAGGCCCTCTGCTGCAGTACAGGCCGCCTCCGTGGACAGGCTCACAGATGATGTTGCTCAAATAAGGAGGGAAATAGTCACTGACCAGTGGTAGCCGAGTACAAATGACAGTCACTGTTAGAAAGGGGAAACACCATGGTGGAAAGAGTTTGACTAATGGTGAAATATTAGAATTCAATGAAATAAATGTATTGGATATAGATGATGCTTCTTGTAGAGTTCATTGAACACTCCTAGGATGAAAGTTTTCTCTTATGTGAAACGTTGATCTGTGGGTTTACAGATGGATGAAGGTCTCTCCCAGGGGTAGTTTTATTGTATAGATGATTTGGATGGAGGAAAGATGAGGCTGTGGTTCAAGGGCAGAAGTGCAGGAATATGTCTCGATGATAAAGTTTCTCCTGAGGTCCAGGAATGTCCACCTTGGTCTGCACACCCCCTCGGGTTGGCGCCTCTAAGTCAGCATTTCCCTCCTCGTGCTGTCTCATGACCTTTACATCCTGCTCATTCTCCTCCTCTTCCATAAAACACATGTTTCTCTTACTAGAATGAGCTTTACTGCATTATGCTCTGTCTGTCTCTTCATTCTCCTCATCTGGTGAGCTATCCAGATCATTCTCTGCCCACTCAACTTCTTTCTATGACTAAGTTATGGAGAACACAGTGATCCTGGGGTTATTTCTCAGACTGTATCGCAGGTGTCTCCCTTCGTGATCCAGGCAGTGGAACTTCAGTGTGTCTCCTTTGCATGCATGAGCATCATTTTATCCCTGTTCCTCTCCTGCAGATGGTGATCGCAGGGGAGCCAAGGTCCCTGAGCAATCAACTTTTGGATCCTTCCCCTTCCTCAGAGTGGTGGATTGGTAAGCAATAAAAACACTGGGGGTAATTTTGATTTTGTGCAATAGTGTAAAACGGATGATAGTGAGTCGACAGCCCATTTTATGTTTCTCCCGATTCTTTATTTCCATTGACTTCATTGCCAGACAATGACCATCTCCAACAAGAGAGAGCCTAACCATTTCCTTTTGACATTCAATGGCATTACAATTGCTGAAACCCCACCACCAACATCCTGGGGGTCACCATTGACCAGAAACTCAACTTGACCAGCCACATAAATGCCATGGCTACTAGAGCAGGTCAGAGGCTGGGTATTGTACGGTGAGTGGCTCATTTCCTGACTCCCTAAAGCCTTTTCACCAAGGCACAAATCAGGAGTGTGATGGAATATTCTCCACTTGCCTGGATGGGTACAGCTGCAATAACAATCAAGAAGCTTGACACCATCCAGGACAAACCAATCTGTTTGATTGGTACCCCATCCACCAGCTTAAACAGCCACTCCCTCCACCACCCGCATACTATGGCTGCAGTGTGTCCTTTCTACAGGATGTACTGCAGCAAATCACCAAAGCTACTTCGGCAGCACCTCCACCGCTTAGAAGGACAAGGGCAGCAGGCGCATGGGAACCCGATCACCTGCAAGTTCCCTTCCAAGTCACACACCGTCTGGCGACTTGGCCATATATCGCTGTTCCTTCATTGTCGCTGGGTCAAAATCCTGGCACTCCCTCCCTAACAGCACTGTGGGAGTACCTTCACCACACGGACTGCAGCGGTTCAAGAAGGCGGCTAATCACCACCTTCTCGAGGGGAATTAGGGATGGGCAATAAATGCTGGCAACACCCATATCCTGCGAATTAATAATAGAAATAATATAAATGAAAGGCTTTTTTACATCATTAATCGTTTCCCAAGTTTGCTACGCAAATAACACTTTGAAATTATCACAAATATAAAATTATATTAACTTTTTGCCATTAGGTGCAGTAAAGGCTGTTTGCATAGGCCCCAGTGTGTGGTCAAGATTTTGTATTAAACATCAATTATCTGGTTTTTAATAAGATTTGGTCCATACTCTGCTAGATATACTTTATTATTACTACTCGGGGGAATTCGATCACACTTAAGCAAACATTATTGCGCTATCTGTCTTTTTTTGTTTGTATTATTAACTGGCTGGTGCAAAAAGAATATTGGGATTCAATTCGGGGTAGCAGCTAACGCATACATTTGCTGCATTCATATTTGCCTTATAGCTTTCACATAAATGTTTGAAAACCAGTCTTTAAAGCAGCACAAGGATGATTCCATGCAGTCTTGTAATTTTACCACATTATTAGGCATTGGAGGGAGTGAATGTTTAAGGTGGTGGATGGGGTGCCAATCAAGCGGGCTGCTTTGTCCTGGATGGTGTCGAGCTTCTTGAGTGTTGTTGGAGCTGCACTCATCCAGGCAAGTAGCGAGGATTCCATCACACTCCTTACTTGTGCCTTGTAGATGGTGGAAAGGCTTTGGGGAGTCAGGAGGTGAGACACTCGCCGCAGAATACCCAGCCTCTGACCTGCTCTTGTTGCCACAGTATTTATCTGGTTGGTCCAGTTATGTTTCTGGTCAATGGTGACCCCCAGGATGTTGATGGTGGGGGATTCGGTGATGGCAATGCTATTGAATGTCAAGGGGAGGTGGTTAGACTCTTATTTGTTGGAGATGGTCATTGCCTGGCACTTGTGGTGCGAATGTTATCTGCCACTTATCAGCCCAAGTCTGAATGTTGTCCAGGTCTTGCTGCATGCGGGCACGGACTGCTTCATTTTCTGAGGAGTTGCGAATGGAACTGAACACTGTGCAATCATCGGCAAACATCTCCATTTATGACCTTATGATGGAGGGAAGATCATTGATGAAGCAGCTGAAGATGGTTGGGCCTAGGACACTGCCCTGAGGAACTCATGCAGCGATGTCCTGGGGCTGTGATGATTGACCTCCAACAACCACACCCATCTTCCTTTGTGCTAAGTATGATTCCAGCCAGTGGAGAGTTTTCACCCCGATTCCCATTGACTTTAATTTTATTAGGGCTTCTTAATACCACACTTGGTCAAATGCTGCCTTGATGCCAAGGGCGTCACTCTCACCTCACCTCTGGAATTTAGATCTTTTGTCCAAGTTTGGACCAAGGCTGTAATGAGGTCTGGAGCCGAGTGGTCCTGGCGGAACCCAAAATGAGCTTCGGTGAGTAGGTTATTGGTGAGTAAGTGCCACTTGATAGCACTGTCGATGACACCTTCCATCACTTTGCTGCTGATTGAGAGTAGACTGATGGCGCTGTAATTGGCCAGATTGGATTTGTCCTGCTTTTTGTGGACAGGACATACCTGGGCAGTTTTCCACCTTGTCGGGTAGATGGCAGTGTTGGAGCTGTACTGGAACAGCTTGGCTAGAGGCGCAGCTAGTGCTGAAGACTTGTGCTCCAAAACGACAGCCGGGATGTTGTCGGGACCTTAGCCTTTGCTGTATCCAGTGTGCTCAGCCATTTCTTGATGTCACATGGAGTGAATCGAATTGACCTGAAGACTGGCTTCTGTGATGCTGGGGACCTCTGGAGGAGGCCGAAATGGATCATCCACCCCGCACTTCTGGCTGAAGATGGTTGCAAACGCTTCAGCCTTGTCTTTTGCACCCACATGCTGGGCTCCACCATCATTGAGGATGGGGATATTCATGGAGCCTTCTCCTCCAGTTAGTTGTTTAATGGTCTACCACCATTCACGACTGGATGTGGCAGGACTGCAGAGCTTTGATCTGATCCGTTGATTGTGGGATCGCTTAGCCTTGTCTATAGCAAGCTGGTTCCGCTTTTTAGCATGCATGTAGTCCTGTGTTGCAGCTTTCCCAGGTTGGCACCTCATTTTTAGGTATGCCTGGTGCTGCCCCTGGCATGCTCTTCTGCACTCCTCATTGAACTAGGGTTGGTCCCCTGGCTTGATGGTAATGGTAGAGTGAGGGATATGCCAGGCCATGGGTTTACAGATTGTGGTGGAATACAATTCTGCTGCTGCTGATGGCCCACAGTTCGTCACGGATGCCCAGTTTTGAGCTGCTAGATCTGTTCTGAATCTATCCCATTTAGCATGGTGGTAGTGCCACACAACACGATGGATGGTGTCCTCCGTGTAAAGACGGGACCTCGTCTCCACAATGACTGTGCGGTGGTCATTGCTACCTGTGCGGTGGTCATTGCTACCAATGCTGTCATGGACAGATGCATCTGCGACCGGTAGATTGGTGAGGACGAGGTCAAGCAGGTTTTTTCCACTTGTGTTGGTTCTCTCACCACCTGCCGCAGACCTAGTCTGGCACTTATGTCCTTCAGGACTCGGCCAGCTTAGTCAGTAGTGGTGCTACCGAGCCACTCTTGGTGATGGACATTGAAGTCCCCCACCCAGAGTACATTCTGTGCCCTTGCTACTCTCAGTGCTTCTTCCAAGTGGTGTTCAATATGGAGGAGTACTGATTCATCAGCTGAGGGAGGGCGGTAGGTGGTAATCAGCAGGAGGTTTCCTTGCCCATGCTTGACCTGAAGCCATGAAACTTCATGGGGTCCGGAGTCAATGTTGAGGACTCCCACTGTGCCATCACCTCTATATTAAATCATGTGTTTTGTAGGTGGGGAGTACTGGTACAAGTCGACAGTGATCATGGTTCACACTTTACCAGTAAGATTTTTACCCACCTGCAGGAAATGTTGGGGATAAAACAAATTACATATTGCTCACCACCCCCAGTCGTCCGGAGGGGTCGAAAAGGGGAACAGGACCCTCAAGTTAATGTTTAAAAAATTGTGTGCGGACCACCCCACTCAATAGGCTAATGTGCTTAATGGCAATGAGGTCCACACCTCATCAAACAACAGGAGTCTCCCCATATCAGGCCATGACAGGGAGGCTCATGAGAACGCCAAGCCAGCTAACGCTAACGGGGATGAGCCCCTCGACAATGGAACCATGTAGTTCCAAGTGGCTGGAACAAGTGGTAGATCACACCGATCAGATGAATCGATTTGTGGCCATGAAATTGGGGAAGTCAAAAAGACAAATTAAAAGGTACTTTGACAAGAAAGTACGTCCCTTTGAGTATCAGGTGGGGGACACCGTAACGATTCCAAATTATGGGAAAAGAAGCATGTCTTTGAGCCCAGGTGGTGGGGACCGCACACGATTATAGACCGGTTGAACCCCGCGGTTTATTTGATTCGGTTACCGGGGAAAAAGGCGTTAAGTACAAGAAATGGTATCATATTAACCAGTTAAAAACAGCCAAAGAGTGAACCCTCCACTGATCCTGTGTCCCACAGGACCATGATACGGATCCTTATGATTATCGAGACGATATTGGTCCTGACCGAAGCCGGGGGAAGTGGGAGCTGCAGCATGTACAAGCAGAGGCCCTGAGTGCAGTGGACAACTTTGGCCTCCCTCCCCCTCTCCCTCTGTTTAAAATCCATTCCATAATGGTCATCCACCTCGCAGAAACATTTAATACAGATGAGACAGAACAATGCCATAAACAGCAGAGCTATAAAAACTAGGAGCCAGCCCATGGTGGGAAATGTAGGACACCACCCCTGGCTCAGAACCCTCTCAATGCTTATGATACTGGCACAAGCCATAATTGTAGTGGGGGGGAATCATCAAGATCTACTACCTGAGGAAACTGAACCACCATATGCCAGCCCTGAGGAGATAAACCAAATAAAGATATTTCCCCCTCAAGGTGGGGAATCTAAGAATAAAAATGAATGTTTTGTCAAAATTATGATGTGTGATGGACTCGAGACTATTGTAAGATGTATGTAATAAAGATGAATTTAATGTATATGTATCTCCTCTGGGTGGGCAGAGCACAAGGCAACGGCACGAAACTTAACAAAAGAAACCTGCATAACAAGATAACCCCCACAGAGACAGCCTGACTTTCAGGGTAACCAAACCCATCGAAACTCCGAGCCATTAAAAGGTATTAACAAAACGATTAACTTAATCAAGAAATGGCACCAGCCTCTGCAGACAGTTACACGAGTAAGGACAGCCAATTGAGCACTGCCATGAAACTAAGACCCATTCCTGAGGTTTTAGCAATTTATACTGAGACAATGGACTTTAAAAGATATAAAAGAAGGAACCCAAAAGCGCTCTCGTGCCCTCTCTTTCCCCCCCCCCCCTCGCCGCGCGCGCTCTCGATGAACACGTGGCAAAGCAGGAGGCCCCCCTCTACAGACCAGGCCACGTGCATTGCCTGACTCAGGGAAGTATAAGTCTGTTTAAATCTGTAACCCATTACCTTACTGTTGTAATCAATAGAGTCCATAGGATACCAGTAGACTGATTGTTTTGTCCTATAGGCTATGTGTGTGTGTTTAATAAACTTATTCCAGATTGCTTCAAAAGAATTGGTCTTGCTGTCAATTTAATGCCAGTTGAAATAAAAAGCTTACAAGGTGCTTGATATCACGTGCAAAGGGGTCAAAGTCTCGTGCCTGGGGGAATCCTTGGTGTGGTGTGAGTTTAACAACCTTCAGTTGGGGTAAGGAAGACAGCTTCTCCGTTTTCAACTTCTAAAGTACAGCCCGTGTGGAGGCGATGCATTCAGCCCCATGACAGTGGGTGCAATGCCATGTATAAGTTTTATGTCATGGATGCTAGTCCAGGTTTATTGAGAGCGTTGGTGAAGTGGTGCGCCTTTTATTTTTGTATTCAAGCAGGTACCCAACTGGAGTCTGCTGCATTGATTTTTATCCGACTGTTTAACCTTTACTTTTAAGAAATCTGATTCATAGTTTACAGCCTAAGTCTCATGGTCTGACAGTGTTTATTCTTCCACTCTCTAAATACCAGGAGAACATGAAGGAAGTCATGTCAATTCCAATAAGCTATGACAGCAACAAGGACTTCTGATTGACTCCTCAGGAAGTCTATATTATCAGACATTGTGCAGATAAAGTCTCCTGCTGGTTCATGGGGAGCAAGGGCTTGCTTACAGAAGTGGTCGTTAGCACTGAGCACGAGAACTATCGGGAATAAAATCTAAAAATGTAACCAGGCCTATTAAGAAACAAACACTACTGATAGAATCATGGAATCATAGAAACTTATGGCACAGAAGGAGGCCATTCAGCCCATCGTGTCTGTGCCGGCCGACAGAGCTCTCCAGCCTAATCCCACTTTCCAGCTCTTGGTCCGTAGCCCTGTAGGTTACGGCACTTCAAGTGCATATCCAAGTACTTTTTAAATGTGATGAGGGTTTCTGCCTCTACCACCCTTTCAGGCAGTGAGTTCCAGACCCCCACCCTCTGGGTGAAAAAAGATCTCCTCAACTCCCCTCTAATCCTTCTACCAATTACTTTAAATATATGCCCCCTGGTTATTGACCTTTCTGCTAAGGGAAATAGGTCCTTCCTATCCACTCTATCCAGGTCCCTCATAATATTATACACCTCAATCAAGTCTCTTCAATCAAGTCTCCCCTCAGCCTCCTCTTCCAAAGAAAACAACCCCAGCCTATCCAATCTTTCCTCATAGCTAAAATTCTCCAGTCCTGGCAACATTCTCGTAAATCTCCTGTGATCTAGACCAATTACAGGGCTTAATGTACTACAGTTGACCTCAACAACCTTGAGCATAAAGTTATCCAGGAGTCCCAATCTTGATTACTATCCACTGAGCCCTGCTAAGTCTACATGGCTGGACCTTTGGTAAGGACAGAATTGAGTTTTGTTTTGATGGCCTCCATAGTCAGAGCTGACTCTCTGGCCCTGATTTTGGGTGAGTGCGTAATGGGGTGAGTTTGAAACACCCTCATTTACCCAGAAAACAGGCCCAAGGGTATTTTAACTCCTGGACCTTATTAGAATTTCACACAGGAGATGATGGCGGTTCCACTCAATTCATTGACTGAGCGGGAAACCCGCCCACTTTGTCAGTGCACCTTACAACAGGTAAGCCACCCGTCTATTTAAAATGAGAATGCACCTCTTAAAGCAAGGTTGCCTTCCTTTCACCAAGGTTTCACTGCTGGAGTTGTGCAGCAGGTCCTTCTCAGCAGTAAGACTTTAAAGAAGACACCTCGAAGGGGAGGGGATTCCTTCCAAGGAGGTACCATCATGTGCTGCATCACTCCCAAGCACCAGCACAGAGATTGACACCAGTCTGAGGTGCCATCTTTCAGATGAGACATTAAATCAAGGCCCCAACCTTCTGTTCAGGTGGATGAAAAGGATCCCATGGTATTATTTGAAGGTCCGGGGAGCTCTTCTGGTGCCCTGGCCAACATTTACCGCTCAGCTAACGCCACTAAAACCGATTAACTGGTTAATGATCTAATTTGCAGTTTGTGGAACCTTGCTGTGCACAAACTGGCTGTCATGTTTGCCGACATCAATAGTGAACACACTTTGAATAATTCATTGGCTGTGAAGTGCTTTGGGACATCCAGAGGTACTATATACATGCACGTTCTTTCTTTCTTCACATTGGCTTTTCACAAAAGTGGAAAATTCTGCCCTGAATATATTAGTGGAGATTGCTGAAATGCAGCAATGGAATATCAATATTCAATGTGTTGAGCACCAAATAGAAATTGATTTGGTACACATGCTTGCGGATGTTTTATGTTTAAATCAGACATTCTGTTATGTGAAATTGCCTTTATTAACAGCCTTCAGTGAAGCAGGATTGTCGGAGTTTGTGCCAGGCGATGAGGCTTTTAGCTCAATAAATAACCAGCCTTAGTAATTTATGCCTGATGTCACACAATGCTAAAATGTGTCAACAACATCTCGAGCTAGGATAATAAGACTATCATTGTGCTGCTGACTAATCGATTCACTGTGTAACCTTATCTGTGCTCTACTGTAAACCATTCCAACCTCAAAACTGGGAGAGGGGGCGACGGGGAAATGGGGGGAGACAAGGAGAGGGGGCGACTGGGGAGGGGGGGAGACGATGAGGGGGGTGACGGGGAGGAGGAGACGGAGCAACGGGGAGGAGACTGGGTGAGCTGGAGACTGGGGGGAGACAGGTACATAACACAGAAGCTAGTGAATAATGTATAATTGGAGGAAGTAATTTTATAATCTATTACCAGTTATATATGATGAGATTCTTTCCAGAATATGATTGCTTTTCACATCTTTATAGCCCTGCAGTGGGTAGTCAAAACTGCCCAACGCATTACCGGCACCCGGCTACCGACCATAGAGCACATATACCAGAAACGCTGTTTACAGAGGTCACGGTCCATCATCAAAGACCCTACCCACCCCAGCCACAGTCTGTTCACCCTCCTGCCATCTGGGAGACGCTACAGATGCATTCGCACCCGTACGACCAGATTTAGGAACAGCTTCTTTCCCAGGGCTGTCATCCTACTGAACTCCACAAATAAACTCTAAAGCCTACACATCTGCCAATGCACTTTATTATGGTTATGTTTATGTTAATGTATTACAAGCCAAATGTATGTTGAATGTTTAAATGTCTTAATCTAAATGTACACTCTCGGGAGCCGCAAGCCTACATTTCGTTGTACTGCACTTGTGCACTAACGATGACAATAAAAGTTGATTTTGATTTTTTTTTGGATTTTTCTGAACCCAAGTTGGCACCAAGTGGAATTGTTTGGAACAAAGATACCAGGGTAGATTTTTTTTGGATAAATTGGCATATAGTGGGTGATGTGCCTCAATGAATCTGAGACTCAACGTTAACGGAGCAAAGCAAGGCTTTTATTAACTCAGAAGGTAATACACATTGGAGAAGTGTCTCTCATCCCGAGATCTGCTGTACTGGATGTGAGACACGCTGGGCCTGCTTAAGTAGGGGCCAGGTATGGGCGGAGCCCTACACACAATACAATACAGGCAAGGAAATGAAACTGAAACTAAACTAAACACAGAGAATACAGTGCCTGATGAATGGAATATTTCATCACATTCGCCCCTTCTACAGATTTAGTCTGTTCGGGGGTTTGGTAGTCCTCTGTGACCGATGTAGCTGTTGTGGTGCCGCGGGTGTCGGCTGGGTGTCCCCGGTGGCCTCCTGGATCTCTGCCGGGGGCGCCGCCAGGGTTGTTGAAGGGGTAGTTGGTGGGGGCACCGTTGGTTGGTGTTCTCCCGGGGGTGATGAAAGAGTAGTGGGTGGGTAGGAGTTGCTGTGATCGTTGTTGTCGTGGTTGTCGTGGTTACCGGCTGGGGCGACGTCTTTTATGGACACGGTGTCCTCCCTTCCGTCGGCGTGCCGGACATACGCATATTGGGGGTTGGCGTGGAGTAGGTGCACTGACTCCACGAGAGGGTCCGTCTTGTGGCCCCTCACATGCCTTCGTACAAATACCAGACCTGGGGTGGAGAGCCATGACGGCATGGATACGGCTGAGGTGGATTTCCGGGGAAAGACAAACATTCGTTCATGAGGCGTGGCATTAGTGGCAGTACACAATAGCGACCGTATCGAATGGAGCACATCTGGGAGGACTTCCTGCCAGCAGGAGATAGGGAGGCCCTTGGTCCTTAGAGCTCGAGTGACTGCTTTCCATACTGTCCCGTTCTCTCGCTCCACTTGACCGTTACCCCGGGGGTTGTAGCTGGTGGTACAGCTCGTGGCGATCCCCCTGGACAGCATGTACTGGCGTAGCTCTTCACTCATGAAGGACGCCCCCCTATCCGTATGGATGTAGCTCGGCATACAGAACAGGCTGTTGAGGCATTTAATGACCGTGGCGCTGGTCATGTCTGGGCAGGGGAAGGCGAATGGGAAACTGGAGTATTCATCCACAATGTTCAGGAAGTAAACATTGCGGTCGACTGACGGGAGGGGGCTCTTGAAATCTAAGCTGAGCCGCTCAAAGGGCCGTGTAGCTTTGATTAAGTGGGCTCTATCTGGGCGGTAGAACCGAGGCTTGCACTCAGCGCAAGTGCGGCAGTTCCTGGTTAGAGACCGAACTTCCTCAATCGAGTAGGGTAAGTTGCGGGACTCTATGAAGTGGAACAGCCGTGTGACCCCGGGGTGGCAGAGGTCGTTGTGGAGGGTCTGTAGCCGATCCCCGGTGGCGCTGGCACACATCCCTCGTGAGAGGGCATTGGGGGATTCGTTAACGGCCCCTGGCCGGTAAATGATATCATAATCGAAGGTGGAGAGCTCGATCCGCCACCTAAGAATCTTATCATTTTTAATCTTCCCCCTCTGTTTATTATTGAACATAAACGCTACCGACCGCTGGTCGGTAAGTAGGGTGAAGCATTTGCCGGCTAGGTAGTGCCGCCAGTGGCGCACTGCCTCCACGATGGCTTGGGCCTCCTTTTCCACGGAGGAGTGTCTGATCTCGGGCCCTTGGAGGGTCCTTGAGAAGAAAGCTACGGGCCGCCCCGCCTGGTTGAGGGTGGCCGCCAAGGCGAAGTCAGACGCATCACTTTCCACTTGAAAGGGAGTGTTCTCATCCACTGCCTGTAGCGTGGCCCGCTCAATATCCCGCTTAATGCTTTTGAAGGTGGCGTGGGCCTCAGCAGAGAGCAGAAAAGAGGATGCTTTCAAGAGGGGGCGGGCTTTGTCGGAGTAGTTGGGGACCCATTGGGCATAATAAGAAAATAACCCCAGGCACCTTTTCAGGGCTTTGGGAGTGTTGGGCAGGGGCAGCTCCCGTAGGGGGCGCAATCGGTCGGGGTCTGGTCCGATTTCCCCATTCTCCACCACGCTGCCTAGTATGCAGAGGCGTGTGGTGTTGAAAACGCACTTGTCCTCGTTGTAAGTGAGGTTGAGTTTTTGTGCGGTTTTCAGGAACCTCTCGAGGTTCGAGTCGTGATCCTGCTGGTTGTGGCCGCAGATGGTGACGTTGTCGAGGTAGGGGAAGGTTGCCTGCAAGTGGTGGTCATTGACCATGCGGTCCATCTCCCTCTGGAAGACCGAGACCCCATTCGTCACCCCAAAGGGGACTCTGAGGAATTGGTAGAGGCGTCCGTTCACCTCGAAGGCGGTGTACAGGCGGTCCTCTGGTCTGATAGGGAGCTGGTGGTATGCTGACTTGAGGTCGATGGAGAACACCCGGTATTGGGCGATTTGGTTCACCATCTCGGATATGCGGGGTACCGGGTAGGCGTCTAGCTGGGTGTATAGATTAACCGTCTGGCTATAATCTATCACCATCCGCTTCTTCTCGCTACCCCTCACCACCACCACTTGGGCGCGCCACGGGCTGTTGCTGCATTCGATAATGCGCTCCTTCAGGAGCCTGTCTACCTCAGTCGCGATAAACCGCCTGTCCTCCCAGCTGTACCTCCTGCTTTTGGTCGCTATTGGCCGGCAGTTGGGAGTAAGGTTCGCGAATAGTGAAGGCGGCTTTACCTTCAGGGTAGCCAGACCGCACACTGTGAGGGGCGGCTGGGACTCACCGTACTTGAGCGTGATGCTTTGGTGGTGGCACTGGAAATCCAGGCCCAAGATCACGCTCGCACATAGATTCTTCATGATTAGTAATTTAAAATTATCGTATACAGTTCCGTTAACGGACAATTGTACCGCGCAGTAACCCATAACGGTCGATGTCTGGGTTTTATCAGCCATAGAGATGGTGCCCCAAGCAGGGACCACCGTTAGAGAGAGTTGTTGTGCCAGTTCCGGGTGGATAAAACTCTCCGTGCTTCCACTGTCAAATAAACATTTAACCCCGCACCCGTTTACCTCGATGTCCACCATTGATTTGGATAGCGGGTGCAGTCTGGTCTGGTCCACTGTGGCCGATGCCACTGTAGGGCCCTGATCGAGAGAAGATGGCGTCCACGCTGTCTGCTCACAAGATGGCGGACCCCACGAGGTCGGGAAGATGGCATCCAAGATGGCCGCTCCCACGGCACACACGCGGCGGTGGCGGGTTTTCCAGTGGGGTTCCCTCTGCACACCTTCCCGAAGTGCCCCTTCTTACCGCACTTAAAGCAGGTGGTGCCTTTCGCCGGGCACAGGTTTCTGGTGTGCTTCGGCTGCCCGCAGAAGTAGCAGTTGGGGCCCCGACGCGTCGCGGCTGTCGTAGGGCTTCTGGGGGGAGAGCGGGGCCCCGACGGTGTCGGGCTGCCGGGTGGGGAAGGTGCCTTCCAAGATGGCGGCGCCCTTGGTGCACACATGGCGGCGTGGGCGGTGCGGGCTGAAGAGTAGGCGTCCGAGTTTCTCTGGGCCACATCCAGGGATCGCGCTGTGTCCACAGCCTGTTTCAGGTCCAATCCCCTTTTTTCCAGTAATCTCTGCCGGATGTAAGTGGAGCTGAGGCCTGTGATAAAGGCATCACGAACAAGCTCGTCAGTGTACACTGCGGCTTTTACATCTTGGCACTTGCAGTCTTTGCCAAGCGTTTTCAGGGTGACTAGGAACTCATCCAGCGATTTCCCCAGGTCGCTGTGCGCGAGTAGTGAGCAGATGCCTAGCGTACACCTCGTTCGTAGGCTGCTGGTAATGCGCCTTTAGGATGTCGCAGGCGGCCGGGTACGTGTCGGCGTCTTGGATGAGGGGGTAAACCCGGTGGCTTACCCAATTCCACAGGATTCCGAGTTTCATACTTTCAGCGTCCGTAGCGCCTGTGATGGCTGCGGAATTGTCCAGGAAGAATTCCATACACTTAAACCAGTGTCCGAATCGTGCCGATGCGTCCGAAGCATGCGGGTCCAAATCCAAACGTTCGGGTTTCAAGAGTTGATCCATTGCGTTGAAAATTGAGTTAATAAAATTGATGTGCCTCAATGAATCCGAGACTCAACGTTAACGGAGCAAAGCAAGGCTTTTATTAACTCAGAAGGTAATACACATTGGAGAAGTGTCTCTCATCCAGAGATCTGCTGTACTGGATGTGAGACACGCTGGGCTTGCTTAAGTAGGGGCCAGGTATGGGCGGAGCCCTACATACAATACAGGCAAGGAAATGAAACTGAAACTAAACTAAACACAGAGAATACAGTGCCTGATGAATGGCATATTTCATTACAGTGGGCAATATCAATCAGAAATGGGGTAGAAAATAACATGTCAGGTGGGGCAGGCTCCCCCCCTCCCCCCCCCCTTTCCTGCACCATCACACCAACACGCAGGCAGAGGCAGACCGACCTGGATTTTTCAGTGGAACTCTGTTTCTACAGCTCCAATCACTAGGGGAGGCAGAGACAAAGCCACCTGCTCAATGATCGCTGCAGCTAAGGTGCCAAGAGCCGTAATGGCCCGAATATTCTCTGCCTCCATCTCTGTGAAGGCACGCTGCAGGTCTGTCCCACACGGAGCCAGTCCGGGAATGGTGAGCAGGGCCCCCTTCGTTACTAGCTAATCTCTTCCAGAGACTGTCGGGTACATTTTGACAAAGTGCCTCCGGGCAAGAGCCTGGCGGTGAGGTTTAGGGCACGATAGCACGGAATGTTCCATCCTGCGGAACCTGAACTTCCAACAAACCTTCCCGGGCGGCCAAATTAATTCAATTTATCCATACATTTCAAATGTGGTGTGATGTAGTTTTAACGGCCTGAAGACCAATAGTTGCCTTTAGTGCAACAAATACTTCAGCCATCTGTGAGCGGAGCCGGACTCCCAGTGAACGGTTAATCCTATTTTAAGATTAAATGTTTTCAATCACACTGTGCAAAGCATTCAGAATTACAGATTTCATTTATCAGTTTGAAATATTCAGTTAGATGGTGGATATTCCCATTTGATTTGTAAAGTAGTAAGTATATCTTTATAAATTCAGTCTCTGAGGTCAGTAAGTCTAGCTTCAACAGCACAGCCCCAGTTCAGACTGCCTGCCTGTGGTGACGCAAACAGCCATCAATCTAATGACTTTCAAGCGCCTATAGGGTTTGTGCTAATTTTATAAACTGTTGCTATGGGGCAGATGAAGAGCCCGTGTAATACAAAGCCTGTGCTCGAGTTGTTGCTAAGGGACTGTTGTAACCCAATATGGCGGCACGCAGAGTAAGCCTTTGTCTTGGATTCAGCGCAGTCCAAATACCAAGACTGAAGGAAAATGGTCCGCTCCAGTAGCACTGAGAATACAATGCTTGTTGGCCCACCTCCCTCTTATCGAGCAAAGCTAGAACTCATTCTGACTCCAGACTAACCTTGGCTCACAGACGGCCTGTATAACATAACTTGATCTCCCAAGCACAAGCTGTTAAGAGTGGGGCAAGGAGGGCAATTGAGTCGCATCCTCTGTTATCTTAAGTGGAAGTTAATTATCTTTGAAGCAAGCAAATTTGTTACTGCTGGAGATTATTCTACTTTTGACGGTAACCATGGTGATGTTCTTTGGAAAAAGTGCAAGGTAGGGAACATAGCTTGTATGTATGGTTTCTTTAGAAAATCTTGATAGATAAAGGAGAGAGAGAAAGGGGGGGGGAAAGGGCAGGTAATTGGCGATTGGTCTTTGCTGAGGGTGGTCCGTCCACCTGTGGTGTGCTGGTCAAGAGCAGGTCTGAACTAATGGCTCACACATGAAAGTCCTGAGCCATTTGTTAAAGAGTAGCTGAGGTATTTTCCCATTGCCTTCCTCACGGTTTTTATCTTCAGAGCACCTGCTCCTAGGTGAGCTCCACCTACCTTTTACGATGGAGAGAGGCCACTCGGACACATGTACCCCACTGACTCGCACCATCGGACACATGTACCCCACTGAATGTCGACTCCCTATTCCGAATCGGCGCTCAGGTCTCCGCTTACCAGGGCTGTTTGGATTCTGGCTCGAACCTGACCCTTCTAACTTCGAGGCGACAATACGACCACTTCTTCACCGCCCCCCCCCCCCACCCCACCCCTCCAAGTGTCAGCCGTGCCTCAGTGGGTAGCACTCTCACCTCGAGTCAGAAGGTTGTGGGTTCAAGTCCCACTCCAAATCAAAATCAAAATCAAATCAAATCAACTTTTATTGTCATTGTTAGTGCACAAGTGCAGTACAACGAAATGTAGGCTTGCGGCTCCCGAGAGTGTACATTTAGATTAAGACATTTAAACATTCAACATACATTTGGCTTGTAATACATTAACATAAACATAACCACTTGAGCACAAAAATCTAGGCTGACACTCCAGTGCAGTGCTGAGAGAGTGCTGCACTGCCGGAGGTGCCATCTTTCGGATGAGACTTTAAACCGAGGCCCTGTCTGCGCTCTCAGGTGGATGTAAAAGATCCCACGGCACTATTTCGAAGAAGAGCAGGGGAGTTCTCCCCGGCCTGGTGTCCTGGCCAATATTTATCCCTCAATCAACATCACTAAAAATAGATTATCTGGTCATTCTCACATTGCTGTTTGTGGGAGCTTGCTGTGCGCAAATTGGCTGCTGCATGTCCTACAACAGTGACTGCACTTCAAAAAGTACTTCATTGGCTGTAAAGCGCTTTGGGATGTCCAGTGGTCATGAAAGGCGCTGGAGAAATGTGAGTCTGTCTTTTCGTTTCTCCTTTTAAACTTCAACCAAAAGATCTCCTGTTCTGGCTTTCTGCAGTCTATACCGTGCATCTGATTAACAGGACTCGTTGTGAACAAATCTTTCTGTAATATCTATAGGCAGTAAGATTTTAATCACGTGCTACATTCTTATTAAGATAATAAGAGTGCAGTGAGCACAATGATTGGGACATAATGTTGTCAGAAACAAGATGCTAATTTAGTGCTTTGTGTTCTGTCTCAGTCTAGCGCTAATTCCTTTTGGCCATTGGTCCTGAACTCCGCCTTTATTTCTGTCTGGTAAAGTAAATGAGTGGAAATGAGGTTAAGCTCTATGATATAAAAACTGAAAATGCTGGAAATACTCAGCAGGTCAGGCAGCATCTGTGAAGAGAGAAAGAGTTAACGTTTCAGGTCGATGACCTTTCGTCAGAACTGGAAAAAGCTGGAGATGGAACAGATTTTTAAGCAAGTGTAGGGGCTGGGAAAGGGGGGAGGGGAGGAAAGAACAAAAGGGAAGGTCTGTGATAGGCTGGAAGGCAGGAGAGATTAAGAGATGGTGCAAGGCAAAAGGAGATGGTAATGGGACAAGTAAAGAAACAAAAGATGGCTCTAGATGAAGTGTAAATGGCGATGGCAGAATAAAAGACAGCTGCCATGTGAGAAAAAAGAAAATAAATGGGGGAAAAAAGGGATTGGGGCCGAGGTTATGGCCTGAAATTGTTGAACTCGATGTTGAGTCCAGAAGGCTGTAAAGTGCCTAATCGAAAGATGAGGTGCTGTTCCTCGAGCTTACACTGAGCTTCATTGGGACAGTGCAAGAGGCCGAGGACGGTGAGGTCTGAGTGGGAATGGAGCGGAGAATTAAAGTGACAGGCGACCGGAAGCTCGGGGTCCCCCTTACCGACTGAATGGAGGTGTTCCACAAAGCGGTCGCCCAATCTGCGGTTGGTCTCCGCAATGTAGAGGAGACCGCATCGTGAGTAGCGAATACAGTGTATTAAATTGCAAGAAGTACAAGTAAATTGCTGTTCCACCTGGAAGGAGTGTTTGGGGCCCTGGACAGTGGGAAGGGGGGAGGTAAAAGGGCATGTGTTGTATCTCCTGCACTTGTACGGGAAGGTGCCAGGCGAAGGGGAAGGGGTGTTGGGGGTGATTGAGGAGTGGACCAGGGTGTCGCAGAGGGAATGGTCCCTTCGGAATGCTGATAGGGGAGGTGAGGGGAAGATGTGTTTGGTGGTGGGATCATGCTGGAGGTAGCGGAAATGGCGGAGGATGATCCGTTGAATGTGGAGGCTGGTGGGGTGAAAGGTGAGGACAAGGGGAACTCTATCGTGGTTCTGGGAGGGAGGGAGGGGAAGGGGTGAGAACAGAAGTGCGGGAAATGGAACGGACATGGTCAAGGGCCATGCCAACTATGGTAGAGGGGAATCCTCGGTTGAGGAAAAAGGAAGACATGTAGGAAGCACTAGTATGGAAGGTGGCATCGTCAGAGCAGATGCGGCGGAGACGGAGAAACTGGGAGAATGGAATAGAATCCTTACAGGAGGCGGGGTGGGAGGAAGTGTAGTCCAGGTAGTTGTGGGTGTCAGTGGGCTTGTAGTGAATGTTTGTCAATAGCCTATCCCCAGAGATGCAGACAGAGAAGTCGAGGAAGGGAACGGAAGAGTCGGAGATGGACCATGTGAAGGTGAAGGAAGGGTGGAAATTGAAAGCAAAGTGAATGAAATTTTCTAGATCAGGGCGAGAGCAGGAAACAGCACTGATATTCATCAATGTATCGGAAAAAGAGGTGAGGGAGGGGACCCGAGTAGGACTGGAACAAAGAGTGTTCCACATATCCCACGAAAAGGCAGGCATAGCTAGGACCCATGTGGGTTCCCATAGCAACACCTTTAATTTGGAGGAAATGAGTGGATTCAAAGGAGAAGTTGTTCAATGTGAGAACAAGTTCAGCCAGGCGGAGGAGGGTGGTGGTGGATGGGGGCTGGTCGGGCCTCTGTTCAAGGAAGAAGTGGAATGCCCTCAGGCCATCCTGGTGGGGGATGGAGGTGTAGAGGGATTGGACATCCATAGTGAAAAGGAGATGGTTGGAGCCAGGAAACTGGAAACTGTTAGGTGGAGGGCGTTGGAAGAATTGCGGATGTAGGTGGGAAGAGACTGGACAAGGTGAGAAAAAATAGTCAAGATAGGAAGAGAAGTTCCATGGGGCAAGAACAGGCTGAAACAATGGGTCTACCAGGGCAGTCCTGTTTGTGGATCTTGGGAAGGAGGTAGAAGCGGGCTGTGCGGGGTTGGGGAACTGAGGTTGGTGGCCGTGGAGGGAAGATCTGCAGAGGAGATGAGGTCAGTGACGGTCTTGGAAACAGTGGCTTGATGTTCGGTAGTGGGGTCATGGTCCAGGCGGAGGTAGGAGGATGTGTTGGCGAGTTGGCGTTTAGCCTCCGCTAGGTAGAGGTCGGTTCGCCAAAGGGATAGGCTATTGACAAACATTCACTACAAGCCCACTGAGATTTTTAAGCAGGGGCCGGGAGGAGGGGAGAAAAGAACAAAGGGAAGGTCTGTGATGGGTTGGAAGGCAGGAGAAAGACCTTCCCTTCATTCTTTCCTCCCCTCCTCCCTGCCCCTGCTTAAAAACCACTCTTCTCGAACCTTTTCCAGTTCTGACGAAGAGTCCTTGACCCGAAATGTTGACTCTGTTTCTCTCTCCTCAATGCTGCCTGACCTGCTGAGTGTTTCCAGCATTTTCTGTCTTCATCCTACATTACCCACCCATGGTATTTCTTCTACACTATATTGTCACTGTTTTGCTTGTATCAAATGCAGATCAGTATTCTATCCAAACTAATGAAGGGTGAAAGGGTTATTGCCAGCACGAGGGTGGATCTTGTGATCAAAAGCTTCCTTGGAATAGAAACACCCAAGGCAATATTCCTGAAAAAATCCAGTAAAGCAGAGACAAACCTTTTACAAACTGCTGCATGGAGCCTTCTGCCAGACTTGGATAGACCTTGGTCCTTGAATGTAAAGAGCTCACCGTGTAAGATTTGGATCACCGGTCACACATAGATTACCCAAAGGGTCTTGGGAGTTGTAAGGCTTTTTATTAAAGAGCTACAGTTTTAAGCATAATCAGATATTACTACATGCGATTGAAATAGATACAGTAGACATACAACCCATGACAGATGAGGGTGATCTCCGGCCCTGGAATGGAATGGAACGAAACGACCGGACGGACGGACAGACAGTGAGGCAGTATGATGGTCTCGGATTGGGTGGATTCCTGCAGTCTGCTGCACCGGCCACTTCTGTTGGGTCATCCCTCGAGCTGTTGGAGGTGTTAGGCCATCAGCCACCTCCGGCTAAACTTGACCAAGGTGTTAGGCCGTAGCCACCTCGGGGAAGCCTTCGCCCCTAACTGCCTGCTTCCCTCTCTCGGTCGCCTATATTTATAGTTATTTCGGTGGGCTGGTGATTACCTGGTGTCAGTCATTTGTTCCCCAGCCTATTGCCTAAATACCAGAGAGAGAGGCTACCTATGACAGCCCCCTCCCAACCTCATGAGGTCATTTTCCTCCTTATCTCTGTTCTAAAGGTCTTGTTGCCCTCTCGTAGACAGCTTGTTTATCCTACAGCTCCTTGCTGCATCCCGTGTCAGCCTAGCTATGCCCACTCGAAGGCCTGTTTTTGTGTTCTGACCTCGTAATTCAGCTCTCTGTACAATTCCGTTTCTGACATGACTGGAATCTTTCTGTGTCATCACTTAGGCAAACTGCTGATGTAGTGAACCCGTAACAGATGATTATTTCTTTCAATCCATGATTTCTTACAACCGTCGCTTCTCCACATTGTTGGACCACACATTAAATCGGGGGAGAGCGCTGATCCTTTCTGAATTATGCACAAATTCTCCTGATCTTTTTTTGTGCTCTTAAAAAATCACCAGGGTCAATATTGCAGTGTCTATCGTTTTACAGCGCACCACATATAACACAGAGAGGACAACACACTTACCTTGGCCTTGCATTCCGTTTAGAAAATAGTTTTACACATGCCTGTATGGAAAAAGAAAAGGACCAACTGGCCCACCAAGGCTGTCCCATCCAGACATGATGCAACCTATATGGACCCCTCCCCCCCTCCCTCCCTCCCCCTCCCCCCTCCTCCCCCCTCCCCCCTCCCTCCTCCCCCCTCCTCCCTCCCCCTCCCTCCCTCCCCCTCCTCCCTCCCTCCCTCCCCCCCTCCCCCCCTCCCTCCCCCCCTCCCTCCCGCCCCCCCCTCCCTCCCTCCCCCCTCACCCCTCCCTCCCCCCTCCCTCCCCCCTCCCTCCCTCCCCCCTCCCTCCCCCCTCCCGCCTCCTCCCTCCTCCTCCCTCCCTCCCTCCTCCCTCCCTCCCTCCTCCCCCCTCCCCCCTCCCTCCTCCCCCCCTCCTCCCCCCTCCCTCCTCCCTCCCTCCTCCCTCCCCCTCCCCCTCCCCTCCTCCCCCCTCCCTCCTCCCCCCTCCCCCCTCCCTCCTCCCCCCCTCCCCCCACCGCACACTCATGCAATCTCCTGTGAAAAGCAACAAAAGAAAAACAACTTGGGCCAATTCCCAGACTTTCCTCTCAAATCCCTGAAGGCAATGAAGCAAACCCGGGAGACTGCAGTGATTGGTATCACTAGACCGTTTCTATAACTTGCAAAACTCCTACCCTCCATTTTGAAGGACCATAGAGCACATATACCAGAAACGCTGTTTACGGAGGTCACGGACCATCATCAAAGACCCTACCCACCCCAGCCACAGTCTGTTCGCCCTCCTGCCATCTGGGAGACGCTACAGATGCATTCGCACCCGTACGACCAGATTTAGGAACAGCTTCTTTCCCAGGGCTGTCATCCTACTGAACTCCACAAATAAACTCTAAAGCCTGCACATCTGCCAATGCACTTTATTATGTTTATGTTAATGTATTACAAGCCAAATGAATGTTGAATGTTCAAATGTCTTAATCTAAATGTACACTCTCGGGAGCCGCAAGCCTACATTTCGTTGTACTGCACTTGTGCACTAACAATGACAATAAAGTGGATTATGATTATGATTATTATTGAGCACATGCTGGCAACCTATTGCAGAGGCTGTGGCCGCTGTGTGAAATAGAGAGGCACTGGAGAAGTTGTGAATGGTGGTGGACCATTAAACAACTAACGGGAGGAAGAGGCTCCATGAATATTACCATCCTCGATGATGGTGGAGCCCAGCACGTGAGTGCAAAAGACAAGGCTGAAGCGTTTGCAACCATCTTCAGCCAGAAGTGCTGAGTGGATGATCCATATCGGCCTCCTCCTGAGGACCCCACCATCACAGAAGCCAGTCCTCAGCCAATTCGATTCACTCCACGTGAGCGCACTGGATACAGCAAAGGCCGTGGGCCCCGACAACATCCCGGTTATCGTGCTGAAGGCTTGTGCTCCAGAACTAGCCGCGCCTCTAGCCAAGCTGTTCCAGTACAGATACAACACTGGCATCTATCCGACAATGTGGAAAACTGCCCAGGTATGTCCAGTCCACAAAAAGCAGGACAAATCCAACCCGGCCAATTACCGCCCCATCAGTCTACTCTCAATCATCAGCAAAGTGATGGAAGGTGTCATCAACAGAGCTATCAAGCGGCACTTACTCACCAATAACCTGCTCATTGATACCCAGTTTGGGTTCCACCAGGACCACTCAGCTCCAGACCTCATTACAGCCCTGGTCCAAACATGGACAAAGGAGCTGAATTCCAGAGGTGAGGTGAGAGTGACTGCCCTTGACATCAAGGCAGCATTTGACCGAGTCTGGATATGTTGATGGGATGAGATGAAGAGGGGTGGGAGGAGGCTGGTGTGGAGCATAAACACCAGCATGGACCCGTTGGGCCGAATGGCCTGTTTCTGTGCTGTACATTCTGTGTAATAGCAGGGATTCCATAACTTGTATGAAATGTTAAATTTCACTTTTTGCAGTTTGAATGTGCTACTGGTGTTCCACCCTCTGCCTAGCTGGTGACCGGGAGCCTCACCTGTCTGCAGCACCAGTCGGAAACTTGGACAAATTCACGGTCAGAAAACCGTGGGCAGCGTGCGCCTGGATTTCTGTTTGGTGCAGCCTGAGGCACCGTGCCGGCAGAGTGGATTCGTAAAATCATCTCTGCAGTGTTTGGTATAACTGGCCTGCAACGATCACATCTCATTGCTGCCAGGACCAGAATCATCAGCTCTGAAGCAGGTGTTCGCCCCACGACACTAATGAGTAGCTCGTCCAGTTCTGCATGAAATGAGGAAAAAATTGTACACATTTGTCAAGTGCGTGGGCAACAAACTGTAATTATTGCTTTTGTAAATCTTGTGTGCCTTCAAAGATAGATAAAAAGCAGAATGCAATATTCATTGCAAATCCTTCTTGCGTTAATCGATTTCGCATTGGCATCCCATTTTTACTCTACCTGAGTTTCAGTCAAGCCCCGAAGAGGCAGTCTCACTCAGATGCCAGTGTGGCTCATGTTAAAAACCAAAATATGCCACACTGGTGCAGCCGGGGGATGTTTCTTTGAGGTTGGCACTGACTCGAGGGAGTGCTACTTTCCATCAGACTGTGATAAAACTCAGCTGAGAATCCTTGACAATCCGTTCGCCTGCTGGAGCACAGAACATTCACACAACAGAAGTCATAAACGAGTGAATTACCTCTTGCCTGGTTTAGCTGGCTTCAGCTCTACGCGCCTACCACTCTGAGAGGAAACGTGCTCTTCTTTAGTAACAACTTAAGAATTATACAGTGTCTTTAACACACAAAACTGTCCCAGAGCACTTTACAGAGGCAAAATCAAATAATGGACGCAGGGCTGAAGAAGGAGATGATAGGAGGGGTGAACCAAAGTTTCATTAAAGCGAAATAAAAACAGAAAATGCTGGAAATACTCAGCAGGTCAGGCAGCATCTGTAGAGAGAGAAACAGAGTTAATGGACTGGATTTTGCCAATGGGGGGCTTTTTGAGGCGGGTCTCCCACTTGTTGGGTTTTAGTCCCACCTCCATCAACTTCTGGCTAACCCGTGCTATTTTCCCTTGATTGACCTTGTTAAGCCCGCCCAGCGGGCTTAGCGGGCCAATTAAGGGAAAGCCGGTTACAGAGAACATCAATGTATGACGTTTCATCTGTCAATTGTCATCGTTTGACAGCTCTGTGAAGCTGTCAAACACTGACATTCTCTGTAGTTTGATGAGTTCTTGAATTCATGACTCATCAAACCTCTTTCTTTAGCAGAAATTAGATGGTTGCTGCATTGGAGAATGCAGCAGCCATCTGTCATCTCTGCCGCGGAGATGCGAGACTCTCCGCATACCCAACTCTTGAAGTTTGCAGGAAGAAACAAAGGTAAGTACACTTTTTCTAACACTTTCCACTTACCACACATACTCACCTCTCCACACTTGCACTCATCACTTAACTTCACAGCTCACTTTTGCACCCCTCCGACCCCCACAGACCCACTGCTCGCCTCGGTGACCCTGGCGGGGCTTGGAGCCTTCGGGAAGCCCACACTTGTGTGGGGAAAATGGGGATAATCCTCTTATCAGCCTGCTAACTACCTGTTAGAGCAACAGATCATCCTCCGCCATTTCTGCCACCTGCAGCGTAATCCCACCACCAAATATATCTTCCCCTCCCCTTTCAGCAATCTGAAGGGACCGCTCCCCCTGCGACACCCTGGTCCACTCCCCCTGCGACACCCTGGTCCACTCCTCAATCACCCCCAACAACCCCTCCACTTCCCACGGCACCTTCCCGTGCAAGCGCAGGAGATGCAACACCTGCTGTTTTACCTCCTCCCTTCCCATTGTCCAGGGCACTCCAAGGAGACGGGACCCAGTGCGGGTCGGCTACCCGCCTCCTGGCAAGATGGCGTGGAGGCAGGTTGGGCACCCGCCCCCAGATTTTACCATTTTCTGGCAGTCCTGCCTCCATACCCACCTCCCCAGGGCTGGCAAGATCGCGCCCAATGTTTCAGGTCGATGACCTTTCGTCAGAACTGGAAAAAGTTAGAGATGTTACAGGTTTTAAGCAAGCGCAGGGGCAGGGAAAGGGGGAGGGGAGGAAACAACAAAAGGGAAGGTCTGTGATAGGATGGAAGGCAGGAGAGATTAAGAGACAAAAGGGATGATGGTGCAAGGCAAAAGGAGATGGTAATGGGACAAGTTAAGAAACAAAAGATGTGTCTGAAAGAGGTGTAAATGGGAATGCCAGAATCGTCAACAGCTGCCATGTGGAAAAAATAGGGGCCGAGGTTATGGTCTGAAATTGTTGAACCCTATGTTGAGTCCAGAAGGCTGTAAAGTGCCTAATCGAAAGATGAGGTGCTGTTCCTCCAGCTTACGTTGAGCTTCATTGGAACAGTGTAAGAGGCCGAGGTCAGAGTGGAGCGGAGAATTAAAGTGACAAGCGACCGGAAGCTTGGGGTCATGCTTACAGACTGAACGGAGGTGTTCCGCAAAGCGATCACCCAATTTGCATTTGGTCTCCCCAATGTAGAGAAGACCGCATCGTGAGCAGCGAATACAGTATACTAGAATGAAAGAAGTACAAGTAAATCACTGTTTCACCTGGAAGGTGTGTTTTTTAGTGCCCTAGACAGTGGAAAGGGAGGAGGTAAAAGGGCAGGTGTTGCATCTCCTGCGCTTGCATGGGAAGTGGAGGGGATGTTGGGGGTGATTGAGGAGTGGACCAGGGTGTCACGGAGGGAGCGATCCCTTCGGATTGCTGAAAGGGGAGGGGAGGATATGTTTGGTGGTGGGATCACGCTGGAGGTGGCGGAAATGGCGGAGGACGATCTGTTGAATGTGAAAGGTGAGGACAAGGGGAACTCTATCGTGGCTCCGGGAGGGAGGGGCAGGGGTGAGGGCAGAAGTGCGGGAGATAGAATGGACACGGTCGAGGGCCATGTTAACCACGGTAGAGGGGAATCCTCGGTTGAGGAAAAAGGAAGAGATGTCAGAAGCACTGGTGTGGAAGGTGGCATCGTCAGAGCAGATGCGGCAGAGACGGAGAAACTGGGAGAATGGAATAGAGTCCTTACAGGAAGCGGGGTGGGAGGAAGTGTAGTCCAGGTAGCTGTGGGAGTCAGTGGGCTTATAATGAATGTTTGTCAATAGCCTATCCCCAGAAATGGCGACAGAGAAGTCAAGGAAGGGGAGGGATGAGTCGGAGATGGATAATGTGAAGGTGAGGGAAGGGTGGAAATTGGAAGCAAAGTGAATGAAATTTTCTAGTTCAGGGCGAGAGCTGGAAACGGCACCGATACAGTCATCAATGTACTAGAAAAAGAGGTGAGGGAGGGGACCTGAGCAGGACTGGAACAAAGAATGTTCCACATATCCCACAAAAAGATAGTCATCAAACTAATTGAAATAGATTAGGAATCGTAGCAGCCTCAACAATCGTCAGGTATTCCTTTCAGGGCGTCTCGCTACCCGGATCTCACTATCCACTAACCAGTCCCCAGTATTTTCTTTCCTCTCTTGTACAGCATTTTACAATAGCAATGAAATGGCAATTTATGTCTGGACATGTTATGTTGTGATGTTTCCATTTTGTATTCTTCATTTTGCTCTTTAGATATCGCATCTTATAATGGCATTTTCATGAAAAAAAAGTAAAATATAACTGCATTCTTCATCGGCATGGGCCGAATGGTCTGTTTCTGTGCTGTATATTCTACATAATAATTCTCCTTACAATTATTTGGGGAAAAAAATCCTTTTTGCATTAGAAATCCTATTACCCACCCCCATAAAGATTTAGAATTAGGAGATTATCCTTTGTCATTTTAGGGCCGATTTTAACTCCTGGCCTGAAGCAGGTGGGAGCAGATGACAATCCCGAGCAGAGTTTAACTGCTGGGCCTTATTGGAACGCCGCCAGTTAGCCGCACCCTCGTTTCTGGCGGAAAGGGGGCAGCCCTCCTCCTCCTCCTCCTGGCTTCACTTGCTTCTCGACGGCTTCACCTGCTGGGCGACCCCCTCAAGAGCGGGTTAAAATTCCATGGGGGCCCCCACGTACAGCATGGGACCCTGCTTTTCATTCATTAATGTGGTTTCCGCTGGACTCCAGCGAGAGCCTCATCCGCCGGCAAAACCAGCGACAGCGGTGCCGCTCCATTTTCACCGCCCCCCCGCCCCCGCTCCTTTCTGTTGAATCCGTGATTCTTAAAGTATGATGTTTTCCAATAACTAGACGGAGGCTGTAAATTAACAATCAACAGGTGTTTACTGGATGAGGGTAGTCTAATAACTAACAGTATAGATCCCTGCTCGGGGCTTATATACAGTTGTGGTCACTGCCGGTACTACAGTATACAGGAGCTGTAAAAGTAGTTCTCTCTTAAAGGTACATACACTACAATTCCTCCCCTTTTAGATTAACAGTACCCATAACATTCAAATAACAGTTAACACTTTAACATGCACATTAAACTGAAATAGTTCATTTATAGATTCAGTCTTTGGGGCGGCTTCCTGATCCTTTCTGGATAGCGCCTTTCCTGAGGTTCTTGTTCTTGGTGCGGAGGCAATTCTGGCCCCCTTTCGTCGGTTAGTTCGTCAGGTTCCGCTGCTACTGTTTGAGGTAGATGCGACCGGTATGTCGGGTTCATCCCCAGGTACGCGAGCCATGGGGTTGACTCATTCCTGTGACGCTAGGATCTGGTTGACGTGGCGTCTCACAATGTTCTCCCCGACATCCACTGTGTACATTAATGGCCCCTGCCGTGTGCATATCGTTCCGGGTTGCCATTTCTCTGTTCGGTAGTCGCGGGCCAAGATTGGTTGTCCTACATTGAAGCTCCTTGTCGGCTTTTCATTGATGTGATGGAATTGCTTATCCTCAACATTTCTTCGCACATTTGGTCTGAGCAAATCCAGACGAGATCTCAACCTTCGGTTAAAGAACACCATGGCCGGGGTCTGGTTGGTAACTGCATGTGTCGCATTTCTGTAGGCTAACAGGAAATTGTCCACCTTATGCTGTAGTGGAATTTCATCATCGCACATGGCCCTTATTGCCTTTTTAAAGGTTTGTACGAACCTCTCGGCCAATCCATTTGTGGCTGGATGATATGGGGTGGATGTGTAATGCCTTGCCCCATTCCTTCTCGTAAATTTCCGAAACTCTTCGGACACAAACTGTGGTCCGTTATCAGAGCAAATCTGCACTGGCAAGCCGTTCCTGGCAAATATGATCCGTAGGACTGCAATTGTTTTCTCCGTAGTGGTGGAGGACATTTTGATCACCTCAGGCCATTTCGAGTGCGCATCCACTGCTATTAAGAACATTGAGTCCATGAATGAACCAGCAAAATCAATATACACCCGTTGCCATGGAGAGGAGGGCCACTCCCATGGGTGTAGAGAGGCATGTGGTGGTGCATTTTGGACCTTCTGGCATCCTGAGCAGCTCTTTGTCAGGTCCTCGATTTGTTGATCGATCCCTGGCCACCACACATAAGCCCTAGCAAGGCTTTTCATTTTCACCCCTCCCAGATGGCCTTCGTGAAGCTCATTGAGCACTCTCTCCCTTAACTTGGGTGGAATTACCACTCGGGATCCACACATCACTGTCCCCTGGCACACTGACAGCTGTTCTCTTCTGGATGAGAATGCTGGCAACAGTGAGTCGCCATGTGTTGGCCATCCCTTCACCGTCAAATCATATACCCGAGACAGTGTCGGATCATTGCGGGTCTCCTTCTGTATATCCGCGTTAGTTACTGGCAAACGTTCAATTATCGACGAATAAAATATTTTGATAGGGTCCACTGCTGGTGCTTCCTCCACAGTAGGCAGTGGCAGGTGTGATAGCCCATCAGCGTTTCCATGCTGTTTCGTGCCCTTATACTCTATTTCATATTGGTTCGCCCCTAGAAAAAGGGACCATCTTTGTAGCCATTGTGCAGTCACCACCGGAATGCCCTTCTTTGGATTAAAGATGGAGACAAGTGGTTGGTGGTCAGTCAGCAAGGTGAACTTCTGCCCATGCAGATAGTGGTTGAATTTTTTTACTCCCCATACTAGGCTGAGGGCCTCCCTGTCGATCTGGGCGTAGTTGCGCTCGGCTGAGGTTAGTGACCGAGACGCAAAGGCTACTGGCCTCTCCAACCCATCTGGGAATTTGTGCGACAGCACCGCTCCAATACCATAGGGTGATGCATCACATGCCAACCGAATTGGTAGTGCTGGGTTGAAATGGGCCAACACCTCTTTTGATGTGATCAATTCTTTGCACTTCTGGAAAGCTCGTTTACATTCGTCATTTCACTTCCATGGTACCCCCGTTTGCAGTAGGGTGTTCAGTGGGTGTAATACTGTAGACAAATTTGGTAAGAACTTATGGTAGTAGTTCACCAGCCCGAGGAACGACCTCAGTTGTGACACATTTTCCGGTGCTGGAGCCTTGAATACTGCCTCAATCTTTTCAGGGGACTTATGTAACCCCTCTTCATCAATAACGTGGCCACAATACGAGATCTGCTTCTGGAAAAACTCGCACTTGTGGCGATTAGCTCGTAGCCCATATTCCTTTAATCTAGTGAGCACCTTCTCCAGGTTGGCGAGGTGATCACTGTCATTTTCGCCCGTGACCAGGATGTCGTCCAAATACCACTGGGTCCCTGGAATCCCTTGCAGGACTTGTTCCATTGCCCTTTGCCAAATAGCCGGAGCTGATGCTACCCCGAACACCAGCCGGTTGTATTGGTAGAGACCTTTCATGTGTGTTGATCGTGAGGTATTGTTTCGAGGCTTCTTCTACCTCCATTTGCAGGTACGCCTGGGCCAGATCAATTTTGGTGAAGCGTTTACCTCCAGATAGCGAGGCGAAAATATCCTCAATCCGTGGAAGTGGATATTGTACTGTGTGAAGGACTGGGTTCACTGTCACCTTAAAATCCCCACAGATGCGGACCTTCTTTGGTTCCCCAGGCGTATTACTCAACGACCTCTTCATTACAGGAATGATGGGTGTAGCCCACTCGCTCCAGTCTACTTTGGACAGTACTCCTGAACGTTCCAACCCTTCCAGCTCTGCTTCGACGGCTGGTCGGATCGCATAAGGCACCGGTCTGGCCTTAAAAAACTTTGGGCTTGCATTTTCCTCTATTTTAATCGTCGCTGTTATGCCTTTTAGTGTTCCGAGTCCCTCCTGGAACACTTCTTGTGCGTCAGTTAGCATTTTTGACAGTCGTCCAGGTGTGATGTCGTCATCCTTTTTGGCCTCAACCTTCAGCGCCTGTATGGAATGCTAATCTAATTGTATCTTCCGGATCCATTCACGTCCTAGTAGTGGTGGTCCTCCATCTGGCAATACATATAGGTCCATTTTGGGTATTTCCAGGCCTTTGTATATCACGTTCACCCTTTATTTTTCCTTTGGGTTAGACTTTTTGCCCCGTGTACGTCTTCAAGACAATCTCTGTAGCTTTCAAGGGTATATGTGAAAATAGCCGCTTGTAGTCCCTTTGGTTTATGACTGTTAGAGCTGATCCTGTGTCCAATTCCATTTTCACTTGGACTCCGTCTATCTTGAGCGTGACCCAGATAGTCTGGTGATCCTCCATTTTGATTACCTTATGTAGTTTCAGACAACCCAGCTCCTTGCTTCCGGAGTCTGTATCACTTTTCTGTTCATCTGAACTACTGTCCATCACCTTATGTACCTTTTTGTACTTCTCCTGTGGAGATTTCTTGCTGCTGGTTTTCTTCCCTGACCTGCAGACTCTTGCTATGTGTCCTGCTTTTCCACACTGTCTGCACACTTGGTCCTTGAACCAACAATCCTTCTGGTCGTGTGTTGTTCTTCCGCAGCGATAACACTTCCCTGCTCCATATGACATTTCATTGGTGCCATATTCTTGCGGTCTCCGTTGTATCTCTGCAGCGCCCCGTGTGGCTGCTTCATGTGATACTGCCATGCTGAAAGCCTTGTCCAGCGTAAGATCCTTTTCTGATAGAAGCTATTTCTGGGTTCCTTCACTTTGAAGCCCACACACAAACTTGTCCCTTAACGTATCTGCTAGTCCCAATCCAAACTGGCAGTGTTTCGATAGCTTGCGCAGTTCCGTTAAGTACTCAGCATTACTTTCGTCTTTATGCTGGTTCCTTTTGTGGAACTTAAATCTTTCTGCTATCAGCAGCGGTGTGGGGTTTACGTGGTCCTGTAGGATTTCCACTATGCTTTCGAAATTCTTATCCACTGGCTTCTCTGGGGTTATTAGGTTTCGCAGTAAGCCATAAGTTTTTGCACCCATGGAATTCAACAAAACCAGTGCTTTCCTCGCATCTGGCACTTCATTCGCCTTGCAGTGCACCTCAATGCGTTCCACATATTTTGCCCAATCTTCGACTTCATTGTCGAACGCAGTGATACTGCCACTCTTCGGCATCCCTGGGTGTGATTAAACTGTCTAAAATGGCGTCTCCCGCGCTCTCCCTTCTTCTCCGCTGGCACAAAATGGCGTCTCCCACGCTTTCCTTTCTTCCCGCGTTCGCCCTTCTTCTCCGCTGCGGCTTCTAAAATGGCGTCTCCCGTGCTCTCCCTTCTTCTCCACGGCTCAATGGCGTCTCCCGCGCTTCCTTTCTTTCCCCCGCGGACGCTGTTCAGCCCTTGAGCCCTGGCTGTGCTCTGCGCGTTCTCCTGTGCGCCTCTCTCGTTGCTGCCGCTCGGTCCTGAACCCGGCTGCTGCTTTACCCTCTCTTTTTGTTTTCTGTCGACGCCGCTCGGTTTTCAACCCCCGGCTGCACCCTGTGCGCTTCACCCTCTCTCTTACCCCGTCGACGCTGCTCGGCCTTTTCTGTGCCGTCGGTCGGCTCCAGCCGCCGCTGTCCGGGAAGGGTCTGCGCTGTACCTGTTTCCAGTCTGTTGCTGGATCGTCGTGGCTGGAGAACCAAGCCCAGCTCTCAACAGCCTCCCCTGCGATGTTCACTCTCTGCCGGATGACTGGGCGGTTGCTCGTGGTCGACGCTTGTGCTTCTGGCCTCGACTTTCTTCCACCGTCCTCCCGGAGCGAATCCTTGAAAGGAAATGCAGAGTTGCAGGTAGATTCGAATCGACCTCATCGCCACTGTTGAATCCGTGATTCTTAAAGTATGATGTTTTCCAATAACTAGACGGAGGCTGTAAATTAACAATCAACAGGTGTTTACTGGAGGAGGGTAGTCTAAAGACTAACAGTACAGAGGCATGCTCAAGGCTTATATACAGGTGTGGTCACTGCCGGTACTACAGTATACAGGAGCTTTAAAAGTAGTTCTCTCTTAAAGGTACATACACTGCACCTTCCCGGCCCCCCCCTCTGCTCCTTTCTCCGCCCCCCTGCTCCTTTCCTGCCAATAGGGAAGAGTTAATATTTCCCTCTTTCGCAACAAGGAGAGGCTCCTTATTAACGCTGGGTTGCCTTTCTTGCCCAGGCTCTTGAATGTAAGGTCGCCAAGGTATAGAGCCATTACATCAAAATAAAAACACTGACAAAGCTGTGTCCTTTGTCACTGCTTGTGGGTCGATAACAGGAGGTTAAAGTCGCTATAATCTAATTTGTTGCCACGTGCTCACTTTGCTGATCAGCAAAGCTGGGTGAGTGGTACCCGCATACTCTTATGGATTCAGCTACTCCAGCTGAATGCTGATACTTATTAAACTTTGCATGTTGGCTTAATGCTGTGAAATTTCTGCAGTGTTACGCTCTTTCTGCATACAGCATTCCGTGAACACCCTGCAGGCAGCTTCTGCTGAGAGTGCAGTTCTGTGGATCTATGAAAGCTTAATGAATAGGAACCTTTGCAGCTAGGCGTATGATTTATGTAGAGGATTCCTAACAAGGAGCAGTATCTCGAGATAAATTAACGAATGATTTTAACACACAAGACGAGTGATAAGCAGCAAAGTTGCACTAGAAAAGAATCCCTTGTGTTAGACTCTGCATTAGTAAACATTTAAATTACCATTTATAACAGGCTTACCGCTATCAGTGTCAGCTTTATAAGCAGATGGTTTGCCGGCTTGATGAGTGTGAGTTCCAAACCTGTGTGCCACTTAAATCTGCCAGTCTTCATTTCTGCATTCTGTGGTTCTTGGCTGAGTTTCCAGGTGGCACACCTTGTGATCAAAGAGCTGTCTCTTACAAAGGAATCTAAACGAGGTGTCCCCTCTCATATCCCACTACAAAACTAATTGGCAAAAGAACCAAAGGCAAGATGAGGAGAATTTTTTTTTTAAGCATATTTTTTAAGTTGTGATCTGAAATGCGCTGCCTGAAAGGGCGGTGGAAACCGATTCAATAGTAACTTTCAAAGGGGAATTGGGTAAATACTTGAAAAGGAACAATTTGCAGGACTGTGGGGAAAGAGCAGGGGGGAGTGGGACTAATTGGAGAGCTCTTTCAGAGAGCCGGCACAGGGCCGAATGGCCTCCTCCTCCTGTCAGTGAAGTGTGAGTGAGACATTTGTGATCTAGACCATCATGCCCCTCAAAGAGGCGTAAAAGTGTGTTGGATGAGGATAATTGAAGACAAATATAAATAAGATGCTTGTAAATAATTATTTTTAAAATTGTTTTTCTGCTGCATATAATCATTAAGTGTACCTTAAGATTTTTTTTTTTTAAAAAGGGAAATGCAGTTCCTTGGGAAATAAGTAGATGAAAACATTAAAAAAATGGAACGAGAAAATTCCATTTGATGCACCAGCCCATTTCTTCCACACAGCTTGTACAATCTACCCGATCATTGACATTACCTCACCCAGTTAATCTCCTGTACAATCTACCCGATCATTGACATCACCTCACCCAGTTAATCTCCTGTACAATCTGCCCGATCATTGACATTACCTCACCCAGTTAATCTCCTGTACAATCTACCCGATCATTGACATCACTTCACCCAGTTAATCTCCTGTACAATCTACCCGATCATTGACATCACTTCACCCAGTTAATCTCCTGTACAATCTACCCGATCATTGGCATCACCTCACCCAGTTAATCTCCTGTACAATCTACCCGATCATTGGCATCACCTCACCCAGTTAATCTCCTGTACAATCTACCCGATCATTGGCATCACCTCACCCAGTTAATCTCCTGTACAATCTACCCGATCATTGACATCACTTCACCCAGTTAATCTCCTGTACAATCTACCCGATCATTGGCATCACCTCACCCAGTTAATCTCCTGTACAATCTACCCGATCATTGACATCACCTCACCCAGTTAATCTCCTGTACAATCTACCCGATCATTGGCATCACCTCACCCAGTTAATCTCCTGTACAATCTACCCGATCATTGACATCACCTCACCCAGTTAATCTCCTGTACAATCTACCCGATCATTGGCATCACCTCACCCAGTTAATCTCCTGTACAATCTACCCGATCATTGACATCACTTCACCCAGTTAATCTCCTGTACAATCTGCCCGATCATTGGCATCACCTCACCCAGTTAATCTCCTGTACAATCTACCCGATCATTGACATCACTTCACCCAGTTAATCTCCTGTACAATCTACCCGATCATTGGCATCACCTCACCCAGTTAATCTCCTGTACAATCTACCCGATCATTGACATCACTTCACCCAGTTAATCTCCTGTACAATCTACCCGATCATTGGCATCACCTCACCCAGTTAATCTCCTGTACAATCTACCCGATCATTGACATTACCTCACCCAGTTAATCTCCTGTACAATCTACCCGATCATTGGCATCACCTCACCCAGTTAATCTCCTGTACAATCTACCCGATCATTGACATCACTTCACCCAGTTAATCTCCTGTACAATCTACCCGATCATTGACATCACCTCACCCAGTTAATCTCCTGTACAATCTACCCGATCATTGACATCACCTCACCCAGTTAATCTCCTGTACAATCTACCCGATCATTGACATCACTTCACCCAGTTAATCTCCTGAGGGACATTCTGCATAAATATTCTGATTCCCAAAAATTATCCAGCAGAACTCCAGAATATTCATCCCTCTCCATTACTCTACATAAGGCGCTATATAAATGCAAGTCTTTCTTTTACTCCTCTGTGGTCTCCCATTCGCCACAATATTCCGAACTCCCAGTTTGTTGGAGCAGCAGAACCATCCTGCCCAGGACAGGAGAGGAATAGAAACACAGGAGCAGGAGTCGGCCATTCGGCCCTTCGAGCCTGCTCCGCCATTCAATATGATCATGGCTGATCCTCTATCTCAATACCATATTCCCGCTCTCTCCCCATACCCCTTGATGCCTTTTGTGTCTAGAAATCTATCTATCGCCTTCTTAAATATATTCAGTGACTTGCCCTCCACAGCCTTCTGTGGTAGAGAATTCCATCGGCTCACCACCCTCTGAGTGATGAAATTTCTCCTCATCTCAGTCTTAAATGTCCTACCCCTCGTTCTAGACCTCCCAGGGGAAACATCCTCCCTGCATCCAGTCTGTCTAGCCCTGTCAGAATTTTATACGTTTCAATGAGATCCCCTCTCATTTTTCTAAACTCGTGAATACAGGCCTAGTCGACCCAATCTCTCCTCATACGACAGTCCTGCCATCCCATGAATCAGTCTGGTGAACCTTCGCTGCACTCCCTCTATGGCAAGTATATCCTTTCTTGGGTAAGGGGACCAAAACTGCACACAGTACTCCAGGTGTGGTCTCACCAAGGCCCTGTATAACTGTAGTAAGACAGCCTTGCTCCTGTACTCAAATCCTCTTGCAATGGAGGCCAACATACCATTTGCCTTCCTAATTGCTTGCTGCACCTGCATGTTTGCTTTCAGTGACCGTTGTACAAGGACACCCAGGTCCCTTTGTACATCAACATTTCCCAATCTATCACCATTTAAATAATACTCTGCCTTTCTGTTTTTCCTACCGAAGTGGATAACTTCACATTTATCCACGTTCTGCTGCATCTGCCATGTATTTGCCCACTCACTCAACTTGTCTAAATCACCTTGAAGCCTCTTTGCATCCTCCTCACAACTCACTGTCCCACCTTGGAAATATTACATTTGGTTCCCTCGTCCAAATCATTGATATATATTGTGAATAGCTGGGGCCCAAGCACTGATCCCTGCGGTACCCCACTAGTCACCGCCTGCCACCCCAAAAAAGACCCATTTATTCCTACTCTGTTTCCTGTCTGTTAACCAATTTTCAATCAATGCCAGTATATTACCCCCAATCCCATGTGCTTTAATTTTGCACACTAACCTCTTATGTGGGACTTTATCAAAGGCCTTCTGCAAATCCAAATACACCACATCCACTGGTTCTCCCTTATCTATTTCTACCAGTTACATCCTCAAAAAACTCCAGTAGGTTTGTCAAACACGATTTCCCTTTCATAAATCCATGTTGACTTTGTCTAATCCCGTTGATATTTTGTAAGTGTCCTGTTATCACATCCTTTTATAATAGAGCATTTTCCCTACTGTTGATGTTCGGCTAACCGGTCTGTAGTTCCCTGTTTTCTCTCTTTTTTAAACAGTGGGGTTACATTTGCCACCCTCCAATCTGCAGGAACTGTTCCATAATCTATAGAATTTTGAAAGATGACAACCAATGCATCCACTATTTCCATGGCTACCTCATTTAGTACCCTGGGGTGCAGATTATCAGGCCCTGGGGATTTATCGGCTTTCAGTCCCATTAATTTCTCCAGCACTTTTTATTACTAATTTCCTTTAATTCCTCCTTCTCACTAGACCCTTGGTTCCCTAGCATTTCTGGGAAGTTATTTGTGTCCTCTTCCATGAAGACAGAACCAAAGTATTTGTTTAATTGCTCTGTCATTTCTTGTTCCCCATTATAAATTCTCCTGTTTCTGACTGTAAGGGACCTAAATTTATCTTCACTAATCTTTTTCTTTTTACATACTTGTAGAAGCTTTTATGTTCCTTGTAAGTTTATTCTCATACTCTCTTTTTCCCCTCTTAATCAATCTCTTGGTCCTTTTTGCTGAACTCTAAACTTCTCCCAATCCTCAGGCTTGCTACTTTTTCTGGCAACTTTATATGACTCCTCTTTGGATCTAATACTATCCTTAATTTCTTTTGTTAGCCGTGGTTGGGCTGCATAGATGGAAGAGTGCTGATTAAGCATCACAGGCAACACATTTAACAATATAATTTTTCTTGCACTGCTAGAGTGCTGTTAAATAAGTAATTTGTTTGCCTCTGTTGGAAGTATTCATGTTGAATGGTTTGACACGTAAATGGAAGTGTTTCATGTTTTCTGTCCTGTATACTAAGCCTCTGTCCCCTTCTCTTTTCCAACAATGTCATGTGATGTTGTCGCAATACCAACTAAAGAAGCAAAGCATTAATCTCCATGGTTAAAATGACATGCTAGGATTATTGCTGTAATATATTTCATTATGTACCAAACATTGGCATCACATCAGAACTTGGCTTCAAAGGAAGACACTGAAGATTTATGGCCAATGACACTAGGAAAGCTTAAGGTATCCGCAAAGTCTGTTTTTAATACTAGTCTTGTTCCTTCAGGCTGTATTTCAAATATAAAATATGCAGCAACTTCAGATACTGATCTCTCAACAAACCGGTTATGTGGGATTCAAATTGATGTAATTAGCAAAGAAATAGATTACATTTTTGTAAAGAAAATATAATGTTCGTTGATAACATCTTGTGGGAGAAGAGGGAAGCTGGGTAATGCGATGACTGTTCCGTTCTGATGGAGTATGTAAAATCCATCAGGGATTCATGCTGATCCTGCTCAGCTGGGCCTCCACCCGTAGGAGAAAATTCTTCCCCTTCTCAATAAAGTTAAGGTTAGCAGCAGCTCTAATAATGAACTGAAAGAGGCTCCAAGCAGAGACCATGTTGGCTCAGGATCCTTGGGACTGCTCAAAGGACAGGTGTGTTTGGCAGGACTTTCACAGGCATCAGCAGAACGACAGGCAGGATTGGACCAAGACATGGTACCAGAGCTGAGAGCAGTGAAACTGTGTGGTATGAAACCCTCCATGCTAACCACTTGAATCACCGGCAGAGACGGAAGACTAAACGCACTAGTTAGACTGGTGAAAGGTAGATTTCTTGAAGACCATTCCAGTTTAGCAACATAAAATTCGGAAAATTATGAGTACGTGACAGCAGCAGACAAGGTTCCCACCACTGGGCCGAACTTGAAAAATCGCCCTTAATGAAAAATCTAGTGCATCGTGCCAATGGTGAAGGCACTGGTTCCAGACGGTGATTTGTTGCAGAACATTGTGTAAGACTCCACTTATAGATGTTAACTCCCAGAAGTGAGGAAATAGAGAGAGCGTTGGGACTGGAAGTGAGGGGAAGGTTTAATAGACTAGCAACATAAGAACTAGGAACAGGAGGAGGCCATTCAGCCCCTCTAGCCAGTTCCACCATTCAATAAGACCATGGCTGATCTGTACCTGAACTCCATTTACTAGCTGAATTCCAAGGCCATGGACAATGAAGACCAATTATCCATGAGACATGAGTCTGTGCTGGTGGGGCAAGTGCTGGCTGGACGATAGGAGGCCGGGGCTGAATAGTGCTCAGGGGAAGGATGGATGAGTAATTTTTATTTTGTAATTAATTGGGGAATATTGAATCAGAACTTTCCCTCCACAGATTAAATGGGTGGGTCCATGATGGGGTAGATTGTACCTCATCAGTAGAAGGAGAGAAATTGATGGGGTGAATGGATTTTCCTTTTTCTTATTACTGTGTAAGACTAAGCTCTGGAATTCAAATTCAAATTCAAATCGCTTTATTGGCATGATAAGGTACATCTTATGTTGCCAAAGCATCAAAATACATTTATGGTTGAACACATAAACGCAGTTCTATTCATACAGTGTATAAACAGGTATATCCCTGAGTGTATAAATATACATTCGCCTTGTTTATATATACTCTTTTCTTAGTTTACTGGTTGTCCCTCTGTTCATGGCAAGCTGTAACATAGTGTGCCGCCAGTTTTACACAGCTTCTCTCCTCCCCAGTAGGAATGGGAGTTTTTGGTTGTCATTCAGATTTCTGAATTCAGGGCATATTTGTGAGAATTTTTGGTAGAAATTCTCCCTGATGCCCTGATATTTTCCACAGGCTGTGAGGAAGTGCATCTCTGTCTCCACTACTCCCTGACTGCAGTGAGAGCATATCCTGTCTTCTCTTGGCAGCCTGGTCTGCCTGTGTCTGCCTTTTTCGATCGCTAGGCTATGTTCGCTAAGTCTGTACCTTGTCAAGGTTCTTCTCAGTTTGTTATCCTTTACCATGGTCAGGTAATCAGCTATGTTGTATTGTCTGTTTAGGGCCAAGTAGCAATTGAGTTTGCTTTGGGTTTTTGTTGTTTCTGCCCAATATGTCAGATATTTTTCCTTTTGCTTAGCGACGATTGTGTTGGGTCGAATTCTTTGTGTTACCCTGTCACTGTCCTGGGGCTGGGTATTGTTAGTAGTTACTTCACTGAGTCCCAGGACTAGTTCCCTCCCTAAACCTCTCCGCCTCTCTCCTCCTTTTTAAGATGCTCCTTAAAATCTCCCTCTTTGACCGAGCTCCTGTCCTAATATCTTCTTATGTGTCTTGGTGTCAAACTTGGTTTATTAATGCTCCTGTGAAGCGCCTTGGGATGTTTTACTATGTTAAAGGCGCTGTATAAATGGTGGTGGTTGTTGTTGCTGCTACTAGGCTCTAAGGTAAAAGCTCTTTGCTCATCGATTTCAATGCCAATTTCAACGTTAGAATATCTCCAAGTTTGCAGATGACACAAAGTTGGGTGGGCGTGTGTGCTGTGAGGAGGATGTTGAGAAACTCCAGTATGATTTGGACAGGTTGGGTAATTGGGCAGAAGCCTAGCAGATGCAGTATAATGTGGATAAATGCGAGGTTATCCACTTTGGTGTCAAAAACAAGAAGGCAAATTATTATCTGACTGGCAATAGATTGGGAGAAGGGGAAGTGCAACGAGACCTGGGCGTCCTTGTGCACCAGTCGCTGAAGGTAAGCATGCAGGTGCAGCAGGCGGTTAAGAAGGCAAATGGTATGTTGGCCTTCGTAGTGAGAGGGTTTGAGTACAGGAACAAGGATGTCTTGCTGCAGTTATACAGGGCCTTGGTGAGACCACATCTGGAGTATTGTGTGCAGTTTTGGTCGCCTTATCTGAGGAAGGATCTTCTTGCCATGGAAGGAGTGCAGCGAAGATTCACCAGGCTGATACCTGGGATGGCAGGAATGACGTATGAGGAGAGATTGGGTCGATTGGGCTTGTACTTGCTGGAGTTTAGAAGAATGAGGGGATCTCATTGAAACTTATAAAATTCTAACAGGACTAGACAGACTAGATGCAGGAAGGATGTTCCCGATGGTTGGAGAGTCCAGAACCAGGGGTCACAGTCTAAGGATAAGGGGTAAGCCATTTAGGACAGAGATGAGAAGGAATTCCTTCACCCAGAGAGTGGTGAACCTGTGGAATTCTCTACCACAGAAGGCAGTAGAGGCCAATTCATTAAATATATTCAAGAAGGAGTTAGATATATTTCTTGAGGCTAAAGGGATCAAGGGATATGGGGAGAAGGCAGGGACAGGGTACTGAGTTTGGATGATCAGCCATGATCGCATTGAATGACGGAGCAGGCTCGAGGGGCCGAATGGCCTACTCCTGCTCCTATCTTCTATGTTTCTATGCAGGGTTTGCTATGTTACTGGTCAGTTTGCATGCTGGTTTTGGGTGATCTGTTTTGTTTACCTGTTCCCATTAAGCTTGACATCCTGCCCATCAACAACACTACTGAGGGTACAAATATGAACTTTTAGAAGATTTAGTGAAACGTTCCCAATAATTCAGGCTGCATTATAAAGTGTGTTGTAAAATGACTTGTACAAATGTCATGAGGGAAGCAGAGAAAAATAACTGATTACATTATTATTAATCTTTTCCTACACAGGATAAAAACCACTTATCACCTTGTCATAGTTAATTCAAATCTCTATTCAGTGTTACTAATGGGATTTAATAATCAGAAATTCACTGTCTGACAAATGAAATGTCATTTATAGGTTTTGCTGAATCCATTGAGTGACCTTTCAGTTTATGGCCGTCATGTACCCCGGGGCCCTCAGAACTCCTGAATGCTTCCATTATGCAAAAGTAATTGATTAAATCTGTTAAAACTGTCGGAGATCTACAAACAATTGAGGTGAGCTGAATTCAAGAGGTTGAGGTTTTGGTACGTACCTTCCCTCTTTTTATTCCCTCTTTTCTTTACCCTTGATAGTGGTTCATGGGCCAGGCACCTCCTCTGTCCAAGATGGCAGGGTGGATGGCCTGTCTTAACCACCCAGCAGGAGTCGCACAAGAGCAAGCTGGTGGAGACTCTTCATCTGATCCTGTATCCCCCTTGCAGAGATGCTGAACCTCTGCTCAGTTGATCATCACAGCAGTAGGGAACTTTTGATGCTGATCTTGGGAACGCCACAGAGTGGGCTCTGTGCAGGGCCAGGCTCTGAGAGCTCTTGCACAGGCCCCTCTCCAGCTTATCGCCTGAGGCCTCCTCCACCGACAACTGAATATTGGATGCCAAGATTAAAAGGCCACCCCTGTGTCCTGCAGTGCAAATGGCAGGAAACGTGGCTCGGGCTGTGTTTCCCTCATTTTTGTCTACTACCATGTACCTATCCACAAATTGGACCGTTTCCCTGTCAGACCAGCCAATGGAAGGCAGGGCCTCTGCCTGCCTCTGTACTGGGGGGTGGGAGCAAAAAGCTTCGGTCTATTTCTCAGAAGTCAGATTAGAGTCATAACGGCACAGAAGGAGATCATTCGGCCCATCGAGTCCGTGCCAGCTCTCTTTAGAGCAATCCAGTCAGTCCCATTCCCCCGCTCTATCCCCGTAGCCCTGCAAGTTTATTTCCCTCAAGTGCCTATCCAGTCTCCCCTTGAAAACATTGAGTGTCTCCGCTTCCACCACTTCCGTTGGCAGCGAGTTCCAGGTCCTCACCACTCGCTGCGTAAAAAAGTTTTTCCTCACATCCCCCCTGTATCTCTTGCCCAAAACCTTAAATCTGTGTCCCCTAGTCCTTGTACTATCAACTAGTGGGAACAGCCTTTCCCCGTCTAGCCTGTCCAAACCCGTCATAATCTTCTACACCTCTATCAAATCACCCCTCAACCGCCTTTGCTCTAATGAAAACAAATCCAGCTTCTCCAACCTGTCCTTGTAGCTAAGATCCCCCATCCCCGGAACCATTCTGGTAAATCTCCTCTGCATCCTCTCAAGGGCCTTCACATCCTTCCTAAAGTGTGGTGACCAGAACTGGACGCAATACTCCAGTTGTGGCCTAACCAGCGCTTTATAAAGGTTCAGCATAACTTCTCTACTTTTGTACTCAATACCTCTATTTATGAAACCCAAGATCCCATATGCTTTGCTAACCACTCTCTCAATATGTCCTGCCACCTTCAGGGACCTATGCACATTAACTCCCAGGTCCCTCTGTCTCTGCACACTCTTTAAAACTGTGCCATTAAGTGTATATTGCCTCTCCCTGTTCCTTCTGCCAAAATGCATCACCTCACACTTCTCTGTATTAAATTCCATCTGCCACTTGTCTGCCCATTCTGCTAGCCTTTCTATGTCCTGTTGCAGTTGATTGATATCATCATCACTGTTTGCCACACCCCCAAGTTTGGTGTCATCGGCAAATTTAGAAATTCTACTCTGTATTCCAATATCCAGGTCATTTTATATAAATATTAAAAGCCCAGAGGCTTGAGCACAAAATCCAGGCTGCACCATCAGTGGTGCTGCCTTTTGGATGAGACGTGAAACCGAGGCCCCGTCTGCTCTCAGGTGAACGTAAAAGATCCCACGGCACTATTTTTAAGAGGAGCAGGGGAGTTCTCCTGGGCAATATTTATCCCACAACCAACGTCACTAAAACAGATTATCTGGTCATTATCACATCGCTGCTTGTGGGATCTTGCTGTGCATGCATTGGCTGCTGCGTTTCCTACACTACAACTGTGATATATGCATTGGCTGTAAAGCGCTTGGCGAGGTCGTGATGGGCGCAATATAAATACAAGTCTTTCTTTACTTGAATCAGTGTAAGTGGCGAGCACACAGACCACATGCTCCCAAAGGGAAAATTACAAAATAAAACTGGATCCTGAGTCCGAAGCCTCCATGGTTTAAACCAGGAACATTGCACACTTCCACTAGGTAGTTAATGTCTTCTTATTTTAAAGGGAAACAGTGTTAAACACTAGCAGACCTGTAATTATATTTAATTGCCTGTAATTGCTATCCAACCGAAGGTGCCTGATGGGTTTCCTGCTGCTGTGGCAACATGATCAGAAAAATATTTCAAATTGAAATGTTTGTCATGACTCTGGAATGGAGACTTGCTGTTACAGTAGAGTAGGTAGTCTGTATCCAATCCTGCTCCATGTCTTGCTTGCCTATCATCCCACTCCTTACTGAGCTACATTGGCTCCCGGTCCTCTAACACCTCCCATTTTAAATTCTCATCCTTCCTCCTTTAGCTTCACCCCCCTCCCTCTCCCTGTAACAACTCCCTCTGAACTCTCCCTTCTTTGGTCTCCAGCATCTCTTGCACCCCCCCTCTTCTTTCACCCCACCATGGGTGACTGTGCCTTCAACCGCCTAGACCATACACGCTATTCCCTCCCTAAACGCTTCCGCCTTTCCACCTTGTTTAACACCCTTTGACTGGACTTTTTGTCACCCTCTTAATCTTGCCTCCTTTTGCTCAAACTCCACTGTTCCTCGAGCCTCTGTGTAAAGCATCTTGAGATGTTTGCGATGTTAATGCTGCTATAACTGCAACATCTTGTTGTTTTGATCGCTAACCAATTTTTAATCTTTAGCCCCGATTGCAAACCACCCCCCCCCGCCCCCCGCCCCCGCTCCAGGTGCACGACAAGAAAAGGGCGTGAGCTGTTACATTTCTTGCAGCGACCTACTCAGCTGATCCTCACCAGCCTTGCGTTCCGCATCATCTTAACAGGCGTGTTCTGACCAGTCTGCAAGGCCCTAGCACTAGGGAGACGAGGACCTCATTGAAGTTCAAAAGTTGGGGTCGATAGAAACATAGAAAATAGGAGCAGGAGTAGGCCATTCGGCCTCTCGAGCCTGCTCTGCCATTCAATGCGATCATGGCTGATCATCCAATTTCAGT